>NC_065507.1:20113089-20127788 GCF_006386435.1 Epinephelus moara | reverse complement strand
TTTTATCATAACTTCTCGGAAATTAGCCTACTCAAAAGTAGAACATGCTAAAAGTAAATACAATAATAGGCTAAATAGTATCTAAGCAATAATAAAGTGTCTAAACAATAATAAATATTATCTAAGTTATCTATTAGGCTACCATTCCACTCTGTAAATAGATTTTAAAATTTCAATATGATTTTAATATTATTTTTGCTTATTTCATTATTGTTATTATTGGTTTTACTTTTTAGTAGTATTGTATTGTCTGAGGATGACTCATTTTAGTAACTATCTACAGTAAAAAAGAAAAAAACAAGCAAAGAAACAAACAAAACTCATTTTATACACTGGGCCTTCAAAGTGCTCTCTGAAACTACACCTGGCATGGCTTGTGTCCAAAAAATGAAAAAATCTAAACTTTGTCGTAGAGCTAAACCAAATACATCATTGGAAAGGTCTCAACCTGGAGAGTAACATATGTCAGTATGAAGATTCTACATGGCTCCTGCTTTCAGCCATTGACCTTTGAACCTTGACCTCAGTGCATGTTTGAGGGCTTATAACTCAGCAACGAAAGGGGGTACAGACATGGGACCAACTGTTATAGAGAGCTCTTGACCTCAGCTATCATGTGAGTGTAGTCAACAACTGAGGGTGCTGTCAGATATGGATAAAATATGGATAAAATTAATTTTCACCCATTTAGAAATTAGATATTTAAAATCTGATTTCACAAATGTGTTTACCATCCCCTTAAAGTCCACAGTGTACTCTCAATTCAGTATTTACAACTTCCAAATCTGGGAAAAACACTTAGATTTTTAAAAAACTACAATTCCCTGGGACCGCGCCATGCAGTTTGATACATATCAGCAACATAGTTGTAGTTCTTCTGATTTGCAAAGTAGGGCTCTAAATAGGGTTGTAAAAAGATATATCTACTGAATATATCTAATATCAAGTAAAGCCGAACTAGTTATTACACTCCACCTAGATGAACTATGGTAAGAAAAAGTAAAGATGTCGGCTAATTTTCGATATTTTAGCTAATACACTAGAAACGGCGTTTTTGGGACAGTAGGTTCGTTTGCGGCTTGTAAAATAGGGTTGTAAAAAGATAGATCTACTGAATAAATCTAATATCTAGTAAAGCCGAAGTAGTTATTACACTGCATCTAGATGAACTATGTTAAGAAAAAAAGCAAGGATGTTGGCTAATCGTAGTTATTTTAGATAGTACTCTAAAAACGGCGTTTTTGGGACGGTAGGTTTTTTGCGGCTTGTTGTAAAACAGGGTCGTAAAAAGATACATCTACTGAATATATCAAATGTCTAGTAAAGCTGAACTAGTAATGACACTGCACCTAGATGAAATATGTTAAGAAAAAGTAGGCATGATGGTTCATTTCAGATATTTTAGCAAGTTCTCTAGAAACGGCGTTTTTGGGATTGAATATTTGAATAGGCTATAACAAATATCTAGAACAGCCGAACTATCACGTTATTATCATTATTATTATTATTGGTGGGAAATTATAACAGAGGAATATATTTGCCGTTTTAATATCAAGAACACTTCCGCGTTTTTGTGTGTATACAGGAATGTTAAAGATATCATTGAGGAAAACGAGGTTGACGTGACGTGATTGAATCAGGGAATCCGTGTGTCCACCACGGGAGAGGACCCTAATTGACTTTACATTGGCATTGTTTTCGTGGTAGCAGCACGTAATTTCAACCCATTACGTGCTGCCACCACGGAATGCGGTGTTAAGAGGTCGTGGTCATTTCACGTATTTCTGTGAGATCAGGTTGGCAAAGCTGTTACCTGCAGCCTTCGCTTGCAAAGCTAACGCTACTAACGTTAGGTCAGTCCAAGTAATTAGTGGAAACATGTTACACAAGTTAGTAGTAAAGTAAGACCTGTTCATAAATGTTCTGGTGTAGCTCTGAATTTCTTATAAACTGAGGACAACTACCTGCTGTATATTTGTGTTCATGGTCACAGTCACAGAATTTTGTGGCATTTGTTGTACTAGACAAAAGCGGTTCACATCAGCTACATTTAGCTTGCTTATAACTTCCATGTCGTCATATATTGAGGTGAAACAACGTCTAACAAGTTGTGGTATATTCTCTAAATAAAAACAAAAATGACATACCTGTCAATTAGGAAAAGGGCCAAGGATCAGTTTTAAAACCTTTCAATTCTCTCAGCTCTCTCCACTTGGTGAATGCCCGACCGAGGTTTACACGCGTTTGGGCTCGAACCCTATCACTGTCCCGTTTAGCCTTTTTCTGTTTGTTTTCTTTTAGACGGTGCTCCTTCATTATCTGCCATGACATCAAAAGTACAACCAAGTCTTTATAGATACATCTCTGGTAAAACTGTTATGTGTTCAGCAATGCCTGTTGCGTACCGCTTACTTGGAGAACACTCTCTGTAAACACGGCTCCTTCTTCTTCTGTGGTTTAATGGCTGCGGGCCGCTGCGGGCAAGCAGAATCACTTCCGCCTCGGGTGCTGTATACTGGTTTGCTGACTTCCGCTGTCCGTCCGACCTGTGCGAGGCTACGCTAAATAGCCATATAGAGAAAGGCTTTTTTGTCGCTGTTGGGTTCAAATAAATATGCGGATCTTCAAGGGGGGGTGATACGAACTAGGGACAGTTTTATTAATGGTAAAAAGTTCCGCACAGCTCCTTTAAATATAGGTAAGTAAATTTATCTAGGGTTAGGTTTGGGAAAAGAAACATGGTATAGGGCTGCATTGGGATTGGGTCCCGCCGGGTCCCACGGGACCCAACCCAAATCTTGCGGGAGCGGGCGGTTTGAACTTTGCTGCGGGCGGGAATGGGCGGCTAAAAAAACCACTGCTGGATAGGGATGTAGCCTATAGTGACAGGATGGAGTTAACAAATGATGTGGAAAAGAAGCTCAAACAAGGTCTGAAGGCGCACTGAGCCCTCTACTTCCCAGCGCTCTCAAATCTGGCGTTTTTCATCTTCAGTATCCTCGCATCCAGTGCGCCTTCAGAGCGGGCCTTTAGTGTCTGTGGGCGCATCTTGAAAGAGAGACGCACGGGATTGGGACCGCAGTCGGTCAGCAACATTCTCTTCCTCCACAGCAATATTATGGCCAAGTGATTCATTTGTTAAATTCATTCATTTCATTCATTAACTTTGTTTATTTTATGTTATTTATTAGTGTTATTTGAGCCACTCACAGCCTACTCTCGTCGCTATTTGTTAATTACGTAAAGAGGCGTGATGATGCCGGTGTTATTGAGCATAGGCTTTATCTTTATCTCATTAATGTTTCTTATTCAGGTCTCTCTTAGAAAAGAGACCTTAACCTCAATCACTGCGTGATTATATAAAGGTAGAAAAATAAATAAAATACAGAGGAGGAGAATAGAATATGAAACAGCCTTTATTTCATTAAAAACTAAATGAAAACAACGAAATAGGAGCGCTATTCCTGACCAGTGCGTCAAAAGACATGCAGGCCAGGGAAACGAAACAAACAACCCCATGAATCTCTTTATTAATAGCCTATAAAATGACGTGTTTTCTCCTGCGGGACGGGAGAAGACACAAAATCAATGCATCTCTATTATTGTGCGGGCATAAATTCTCAGAGTTTTGCGGGAGCGGGCGGGAGTGGACATACACATTGCGGGTGCGGGCGAGAGTGTAACACACACGTTGCGGTTGTGGGTGGTAATGGTCAGAAATTCAGCGGGAGCAGGCAGGAGCGGGGTGAAGAAAACAGTCCTGCGCAGGGCTCTAAAACATGGTGACCACATACTTTACAATAACTCAAAAAGCACTTGGTTACAGACAGTCGTAAACTGGTCTCTGGGGAAAAGTCCTGTGTTGTATGACCCATCCACCACCCCAATCTGCCTCCTTAAGTAAACTTTCAGTCTTTATACTACTTCCTTTTTCACTCCTGTCAGAGCATTGGTCACCTCACAGCCTTCCTGATAACATGATTTATACTGGCTCATTGTTATGTCAGTTATACACGATTTGTAGTGCATTACGTTTTGTAGGTATATGTACAAACAGTGCATGAGAACAGCCTGAATGTTGTCATTGTGAGCATGTTGGCATGCTGACATTAGCATCAAAACATCACTGTGCCTGAATGCAGCCTCACAGAACCTGCAAAGAATTATGTCTTTAGTAGGATGAATGTGCTTTAAATGGACTGCCTCACAAAGACAAGGAATGTTGTAAAGTACTGAGAAGCAGACTAACACATTGTTGGTTTTGGTTTTCATGGGAATTTGTTGACCACAAGAAAAATATCAAATAACACCAGCCTTATCAATTTAATAAGGCCATAGTGTGAAACAGCTGTAAACACCATGTGAACTGCTGCCTTCTCTCACTTATTCCTTTTAGTGCAGTGCTGTGCAACAACTGGATAATTTAATATTATCTCCCTCCCATGGTTGAAGCTGCTTGGACTTAAGAAACATAAAACACAGTATTACATGTATGTATGTATGTATGTATGTATGTATGTAGCCTATGTGGCTTTAAAAGAGAATGAACGGAAGGGAGGATGACAGAAAATAAAATTAAACTACACCATAAAATGATGATGGGAAGGGAATGTAAGGATAAAATATACCATTGATTGCAAATCTGCTTAACAACATAAAACCCAGATATACAGTGTGTATCATGCTTTGAACAAAAGAAGGTGGAAAAGAGTACAGGAGGCTCAACTGGGAAATGGTGATGGCAAAGTGAATCTAGATTAAAAACTCTAAATTAATTAGGTGGAAAGCCACTGCCTGCCCTGAAGATAGACTGGAGAGCAGTTTAACTTTTTTCTTCCTATAACAGATAGTAATTTAGCTTTGCTCAAGCAAAGTAATTATGCATTTCACAGGACACTGTGGAGGAACGATGTAGCCAGTGTCAACACAGGGAAGTAGCTGCTGTCTGCGAGCAGGATTTATGTTTATTTTATAGGCTTGTTTAATTGTACTATTTCCGGTGTGATGTGTGATTGAACTTTGCTTATTACAGTTGAGTGGAACTCTTCAGCATTCATGGAAACTTTCCATGTAGTTTTCACTATTACATTCTACGAGATGCTACAGTGCGGCAGGTAGGGGGAAGTGGGAGGAAGTGAGAGACAGAGATGTCCTGCATGAAATGTAAGTGTAGGAGGAGGAGGAGCTGTGCGGTGAATAATTGATGCTGAAAATTTTAAAATCTTACCGGTTCCAGTTTTATTGTTTTATGATGGCCAGGCACTGATTCTTTGTCCATGAGGAGAGTCTGATGCAAATTCTGGCTTTGTCCGAGCAGGGAGACAGAGGAGAGTTAAAGAGAAGAGAACAGAAAGGCGTCTGGTAATTGTGAGGCTCAAGGTCACTCATTGCTGGAGCTGCCAGGCTGAGCAGCATGTGTGATGGGCCACCGTGGAGTTGCCTTTGCATCCTCAAACAAGCTTGTTAGTCTTCTGGCCGCTCATGGCAGAGCATAAAGGGTGTTTGTATGCAATGAATTTGTAAAGATGCTTTCATGTATCCTGTTCCCTCTGTTGATTGCAGACTGATTTAAAATTGAAAAAAGTTTTTCCCTGGGTGAGTTTGGAGTGATTACACACAACGCCGAGGCCAAATGTAGGCTACAGTATAAGTAGCTGTTCACAGTTTGATTGAATCCAAAGTCACTTCTTGTTTTTGCCTTTGTTTGTACTTGCCTGTAGCTGGACTTCAATGTTATTTTTGCTCACACACAGCATTGCATATGTAACGTTTCCATATTGCTGTTTTTTTAAATGATAGGACACAGATACATCTCCCACGTAGATAGATATACCTTTCATTATCCAAACAGCAAAGACAGGCTGCCATATACAATACATATTGTATATGGCAGCTTCTTCGCTGATGCAAGGGAAGGTTTCATCATAGTTAAGACAGAGCAGACAGCCTATTCCGCAGATAAACTGTAGATGAAAAGAAAACCATAAAGAGTGCAGAACATAAACAACTCAACCTCATGCGCCATATTGATGTCAATGGCAGCAGCACTATGGCACGTGACTGACTTTATTGGCTATATTATGCTGCAGATTGGAGCATCTCTTCCCTTCAGAGGCTTCGCTGGTGGTTTAATCAGCTCCATGTGGGCACAATTCCACAGGGGGACTCACGTCATGTTATATCACAGGACTGCTAGGTATTATTCCTGTCTCGCTGAGATGATCCTTGGTTGGTTATTATGGATTCTTTCACATGCTAAAGAAATATAAACAAATGCAATATACCTGCTACAACTATCAAAGGTAAAAAAAATACCACAGTGCCATGTTTTATTTATAAGCTAAAAATAAGCGGGGCAATTTTATCTGTGTATAAGCCTTTTAAAGGAATAGTCCAACATGTTAGAAAGTATTTGCTCTCATATGAAGAAAATTGATACCACACATGTGTTTGCACAACATGGTGCTGCAGCCAACAGCTCAGAGGACTGGAAACAGCGGTAAGCAGCTCGCCTGATACTGCCCAAAACTAACAAAATCTGCCATCCAGTGCTGGGATTCACAGGACCACAGATGATTTATCATTTGGTAAAATCATCACTGGACATTTAAAGGCTTTTTCCTCTGCATGCTCTTTGTCTTCAAACAAAGAGAGCTAGGTGACACCCATCTCCAGGAGGTCTCACCTCACACCTCAGTGAGACACAAGTCTCACAACTTGATTAGATAGGACTTTTACAGTGACATGTGACTCTGTGATGTCACAGGCCTGTAGGAGATCTGCTCCCTTCCAACAGATCTCTCTCTTGCTCCAGCTGTTGAACAGCTTAAGTTGTGTTCACACCAGACCTGTTTTTTTTTTTTCGCTAGTGACAAGTTTACATACAAAGTCAATGCAAACGGGCGATTAAGCATATATTCGCCCAGGAGAAAAATCGCTCGGGCTACGAGTGACAGAGCGACAGAGCGATTTTTCGTTCTTCGCTTGAGATGAGAAATCTCATCTGGAGCGGTATTTTGCTGGGTCCTGTCGCTTGCAGCTCAACGCTGATTGGCTGCCGTAATCCCGGAATCCCGGGGGGGTGCTTGACTGTCATGACATGTCAGCTTCATTAAAAGTATAGCTGCAAATTAAAAGCAACAATAGATGTAAAAACACACAGAGACAATGCATCTGTGATCAGTTCCCTAATTTAATTTTAACATTTTTTTCAATCTTCTCCAATTTCTCGTTTTATTTTATGGAAGTGATCAATGTAAGTGCACTTGTCCTAGAACCGCCACAACGGTTTTTATAATGCAAATAACTCTGTTTAGATAAAACCTACAAGCTTCTCTTTCTATGACTTTTACTAAAAATGTGTCTTGTATGTTTTCTGAAGCCTATAAGTTACAAAAATGAAACACACTAGACTTCTGAGCATTTATACCTCTGACCGAAATTATACATTTTGATACATACAGGACATATTGCAAAACTCTGTAAAAGTACACCAAAGCATACATTTTCGTTTCCAAATATTTATTTGAAAACTGTCTGTGTGTTTTTACATCTATTGTTGCTTTTAATTTGCAGCTATACTTTTGATGAAGCTGACATTTCATGACAGTCAAGCAACCCCCCCCCAAATACCCTGATTGGTTCAGTGATGTCATCAAAGCGAAAAAGCGAGTCTGTTGATTTCTGCCACATTTATGAGCGATTGCAACTGAGTGATGAAGCGATATCAAAGGGGCGAACCGAGCAACAGCGAAAAACAAAACAGGTCCGGTGTGAACACACCTTAACACCTCTTTCCGGCTGGGCCTGGACCAGCACAGAGGCACAGACCCTTGCTCCATAGCCCAAACCACTAAAAGGAGGGCAACTGATCACAGACTCTCTTGCAAACACAAGGTTTGCAACTAGCTTTCCAGCAACAAGGAACTAAGTGAGTTAGCACCCAGCGTCTAACTCTGCTAAACCCTGAGCGACCAGCTTCCTTGGAGTTTCACCTTTGGAACAAAGGACACAACAAAGACTGCAGCTGAAACCACAGTTCTTCTGCCGGCTAACAAAGCAGTACACCACCAAGTGACTCTTTCTCCCATCCATTCAAGGATCGGTAACGTAACAACTGGGCATAGCTTATCACAGCTTTACAGGCTAAGCAAGATTGTTTAACTTGTTGTATGTGATTTGATGCTGTTTACTGAGTTATTGTTGTAATAGTTTGCAGTTAGGTCATTGATTAGTTGGCTTCACCAAAGCTAAGTGTTTAGTTTGCTAATACTGTTCACAAACAGATTCTTGCACCCAACTAAACAATCTCTGCACTAATCCAGACCGTTTGCAACACACGTCACATCGACACAGACTCATTAACAAATAGGCTGTCACCAGAGCTACCCCAAACAGGCATCTCAAAGTTCCCGCTTCTTTTCCTTTGTCTTTGTCCTGACCACACGGTCAGACAGACACCTCCCCCGGCCTGAAGCCAGCCTTGATTCGGCCATTTTGGTAGTTCTCTGTTGTTAGCCATTTTGTTTTGTAGGCCAAACGGCTCTTTGATCACCACACCCACCTTTGTCTTTCTCTCTTGTCTCTCGCGCACACTCTCGCGTCTGTTTAATGTTGCACAACAGTGAATGAATAGTCAACCTCTGCTGCGTCAAGAACTCCGAAATCCTTCAGGCGTTACTGTTAATTTTGGTTGTCGTCATTAATTTACTTATTAATCAAAACTCCAAATTAATAGTTTAGCGTACTTTATGAGACTGATATCTTTAACTGGCTATCATTTGTCCCTTTACGGGAATGGTCCCCCATGAGGTGATTTAATGTTAATTAAGTCACATTATTTAACATAATTATTAATTATTTCTGCCGGTTAAATCCCAACATATTTGGTGGCCCTTGGTGAGACCTAATATGTTGATCCCAACATATTTGGTGCCACCGTGTGAAGCCCGAATTTATGTTCCCAGCATTTTTGGTGCCTCCGTGTGAAGCCTGATGTGTTGACCCCAACACCAGTATCTGTAAATCTCACTAATTAAAACAATACATCTCGTCTGATTAATTCATACGAAAGCCTAAGTGTAAAAATATGTGAGTTTACAGCAGTTATATCTTCCTAGAGACCTACTGTTGGCCTTGCAGCCTCACAGCGACAACACTCTGTGAACTGCACAATTAAACAAGAATATGATGTGGATATAAGATATAAGGGGGTATCATTAGGCACTCCGTTCAGCGCCCAATGCCCTTTAGCTATTCTAAGATCACTGTAAACCATGGCTTCTCGTGGTGTATTGCTTTTATTGAATGGTTACTACATATAACTGGCAGTGTTTCATAAAATAACAAAAGAATGCCAAAATGTATTGATAGCGCATTCTTCTGCCAAGCAATGCAGTTCTTTAGTGACATTCATAGAATGGTTGCCGAGCAACACAGAGGACAGTGTCCACTGCCTTACAAATCTGTGGCAACATGGAGCCAAAGAAGTTTACCTCCATGGGCTCTGTGTACCTACTTTTACATCATTAACTTACCATAGATCACTGGTGAAGTTTGTCCTGCCAGTGTTTTGGACAGCAGGAACGACAGGTATTTGTACAATGAAGTGACAAGACACAGTGTGTTCCCTGCTGCTCATGCATAAATCCCCATAGGCTGTCTTTGTTTCTTTCGCCAGCATCTTTGTGGGTTTTTTGTCCATCAAATGACAGTGTGGGCATTTCTGACCGCTCTTGCCCTGGCAGATGAGAGATGATTCAGGCTTCAGTTGGCAGTTGCCCTCCTTATGTCTGCATTCCATATCCAGACTTTGTTATCCAGACCCCCAGGTGTGTTAAACATATCCTCATCCTCATGGCATCATACATACTCGTATGACACCATACAAAAATGCACACACAACAGTTCATATGAGATCCTACAAATTAGCAGCCTATGAATGATGATACGTTCTTCACGTAGTTACGTAATTAACGCAAAGTTGCGGAGGTTAGGTTTAGGCAAGCATAGTTATTGTGGTTAGGGTTAGGGGGAAAAAAAGCATGACTCAAAGTTCACATGGTTCTGAACACCGCGGGGAAAAGTCCTGTGTTTTGTGACTCATCCCCTGCTCCAAACGGCCTCCTAACTGGACAAATTTTGGTGCATTACTTATCACAGAAATTTGTAAGAACTCTTTCAACCACTTATCCATGCTTTGCCCACCCAGTGAAACAAAATTCACAAAAAAAATCTGACATTTTGAAACAACGGTTAATTGGCACAGATATACGGTCTTTATGAGTTACAGCTGTGTGTGTATGCTGTATGTGTATGTGTACCGGTGGCGGTTGCTGGTCTTTCAAACAGGGGAAGCTCACTTTAAGTTTACATCATAAAATCTGTCATATTGTAGCAAGACAGTAACTTATAAAAGGATCATTTAATTGAAGCTGTTTTTCAACCACACTCATGCCATAGAACCACAGAAAAACACACCTCAAAGATTTTCAGATGGGTTGTACAAACGGTGAAAATGAGCTATATCTCTTATGGAAATAAGGAACTCTGTTAGAAGACTCCACTCGCAAATATCCGCATGGGACTGAGCTTGTATTGCGACCATGCCAATATTTATTTTCAAAGCGCTGTCAGTCGAACAGGGGTTCAGCCTTTTAGACAATTCCTTCAATCATCATGCAGACACCGAGCGTCCTCTCCCGCCTACCGCTCCATTAGGTCCCAGGTAAGCTGAGCCTCCCTGGAAGTGACGATTTTGTCGCATTTACCAATGACCGTGTCGCTTTGCTGCATGAAAAAAACCTGCTCAGCGCTGTTTCATAGGAATGCTTGGAGGCTCCGCGTCCACCGTGCTGACACGAGAATGTATGACAGGGAGGTCGCGTTTGAAAACTGGTGATAAACAGCTGATGTTTGAACATCATAGTCATGATGTTAAACACATCCTAACGCATGTTTAATGCACTGTAGATTTTTACTTTAATGTTAATTCAATTGTGCATATTTGAGCATTTCTTCTATGAAATTTTAGGGGAAGTTCAGCCTCCCTTGTTGTCTCAGAGCAATTGCCCCTGATGTGTACGTATTGTAAAATGGCTTCGAATTTGGCTCAACCAATTATGACCTTAATTATGGTCTTAGAGGTGCTTGTAGGTAGATTTTGTTACATTTGGACTGAGCCAGGCTAGCTGTTTCCCCTGGCTTCCATTCTTTATTGGTAAGCTAAGCTAACTGTCTCCTGGATCTGTCTTAATCTTCAAAGAACAGACTTGAGAGTAATAATGACTTTCTGCAAGAAAGTGAATAAGTATCTTTCCCAAACTATTCATTGAAAAGTGCTGTATGTAATTCTGGAGAAAGATAGTTGATTGTTGAGTCTCATTCCCAGGTTTTTAAATACCAATGCTTT
The DNA here is from genome assembly GCF_006386435.1 of Epinephelus moara. Taxonomy (NCBI): domain Eukaryota; kingdom Metazoa; phylum Chordata; class Actinopteri; order Perciformes; family Serranidae; genus Epinephelus; species Epinephelus moara. The sequence continues at coordinate 20,116,378 of NC_065507.1, read as the reverse complement.
GTGCTAGTACTCAGACCGAACTGCCAACCAAAAGTGTTGAAATCTGATGACCTGGGAATGTGACTCAACAATCAACTATTTTTCTCCAGACTTATATACAACACTTTTAACATGTGAATATGTTCATATAATCAGATTGTAATACATACACAGTACCAGCAATTATATGCCATATGTCAAACAATATATCTTAAAATCAGGAGAGGAATCGGTTTTAACACAAACACAGCTTGTCCACTTTGACCTTATTCATTGTCAGTGTAGGCTCATGTTTTTCTACCCTTCATACTACCACAGCTGCTGATGCCTTTGCTGCTACCCACACATAGAGAACCACATCCACACATCATCACCTTCCCACTGAGACTTTGTTTTGAACACCGACCCTCGTCTGTTCAGATGAGAGAACAACCAACAGTTTTGTTTCCCACAGTCACACAGTATGCCCCCTGGTCTTTCACCACATAGACACACTCATATCTGTAACCCACTGTGCAATCCTAGGCGAGTGTGTGGTACAAAGAATAAAACATCTGAATGGGTACAAAGAAACACAATGTGAAAGGAGAAGGCGTAAGATAAGCCAAGAATGGGGGAAATTTAGATATTCTGTGTTTGTCTTCTTCTTTAAGCTTTGTTGCGTCACTGTGGCTGCAAAAACACGGCTTCTGCATTGAGCTTTCACAAACGTCAAGTGAAAGCTAGTTTAGTATTCAAGGAAGACATGTGCAACACTTTTAAAATCTCAAATGTGCCATGTGTATTGCTGAGGGCTCTCATAGGACAATGCACAAGAGGGGGAAAGGCTGAGTTTAAGTGAGTATCATCCAGAATATTATCATGTATGTGTCTTTATTTATTTATTTCTGTTTCAGTAAGTTCTGCTTTTTTGTTGAAAAACAGTACACACATATACCATCTCTCCTGAATCTTAAATTTAAAGGTTTTTACACCCAGTGTTGTGCTGCTTACACCTGCTCTCCATGTTCATGCTAATGCCCAGATTGATTAATTACTTCTTCCTCTGCATGATCATTTCCCTTTGCAGCTGCCGTGGCTGAGGGATATATGCTGGAAAGTAATTTGCAGTAGTCTGTGTAATATGACACACCTCAACATACAGTCCTGACAGCAATGATTGAACTACAAAGCGTCAAGAATAAAAAGCTTGTTACTTTTCCCAAATTTCTCTGCTCCCAGCTGTGGCCATGCTTATTGGCATTCGAATGCGCACATTTCTTCGGCACATCACGTAAGTAAATCCTGTTCCATTTGATGAACTGTCATTCTGGCTGGTAAAAAGAAACACACACACACACACACAAAGACACATTCAAAAGAAGTCATTTTTTTTCCGCTGACTACTTCAACAAAAGTTAAGTGAGTCTGTTCCTATGCTTGGCATCACTTGATGAAGAGGGCAAAGTTTGGATCAAGACTTTTGTATTTCTTAGGAAAAGTTTGGTCCATTATAGAGAGGAGGGAACAAACAAACCGCAAAGGAAAGAAAGATAAAGCCATGAAAGAAAAGATGGGCGTTTGGAAGAGAGGCTGATGGGGCAAAAGACTGCGAGGACGTACTGACAAACAGAGAACTTTGGGTAATGAAGGCAGCAGGAGCTGAAGTGCCCTCAGTAGCAGGAGGAGGATCTTTATTTTAAAGAAGCCAACTCTTGACTATAATTGGGAGCCAGTGAGTGCCGAGAAGTGAGGCTGTGATGTGATCATTAGCCCGAGTGTGGAGGTTCCTTGTGAGTAGGGGAGAGGAGAGAGGAGGCGAAAGGACAATGAGCAGAGATGGCGAGACAGGTACGGCCAAGAGGGAGAGATTTCTTTAGACCATCTTAAAGGTAGCAAAGTGCAAAACCACAAGTGTCTGGACGGAGAGGTGGAGGAAGAAGGAAGACAATGGTCAGACTTGACAGAGATTGGGAAACACCCAAGAATAATCTGATTCATCTAGGACACCCACTGACACTCCATCCACCAACCTGAGAGGAGTAAAGGTAGAGTTCAACAATCCATCTATGTCAGAAAGAGCTGTGGGGAGCATCTGGTGCTCCTTGTGTTGGATTGTATGGCAACATGAGAAATGGGGCCATCGATGCTCCGTTGCTATACTCAGCCTCAGTTTTGTGAGCTGGATAGTGTCTGAGAGATGGATGCCTGAGTGCAGATCAAAGGGATGTGCTCTCACGGTGTGCCAACTTCATTTGTTGGATGAGTGGTATCGGCTTTAACACCACAACAAAAGACCAAAAGCGCTGCCAATCATATTAAATGTTTCATTACCGCTTGTTGCATTAAGTACCTTTACCTCCTGTGGAATCGACATGCAGCACTGTGCAGGCAGACGTTTGAAACAGTGATTACTGGCTGAAAACGTGCCTATTACAGGTTTGCCTCAGGTCCTAATAGCACAGCGACGGGCCTGGTAGTGAATAATGAGAAAGGTACGGCTGCAACTGTATATTATACAATGAGACCACTTGATCTGCTGGGAGTTTCTACTGTTCTCACCACTAACATGCGCAGTGTTAAAGAAATACTTCACCCCTCAAATAATAATTTGTATATCAATTACTCATCCCATGTTACTTTTAATTTGGGAAGAGAACTTTATTTTCTCACGTGTCCACGGTAAACAAAGAATCCAAAAAATTGAGAAAACTCTTGCTGAATTAAAGTCATAGGCAACTACATCAAAACATCTGTTTAAAAACTCTTACAAAACTTGTGCAATATAATCCAGGTTTTATTTATCCAGTCAACTGCTGATAAAACCTATTTTTGCATGTGTTAAATACAGAAGATGTGCCTTATCGGTAAGGACAGTGGCGTTCCTAAGCTGATACAATTGCTGGACCCTGCACTGGCTACCCGAGGCCAATATTACTGTCTTTAAAAGACTGTTTTTTAAGAGACTCATTTTTTTAAGCTAGCACGAAGTCATAGTATCTTGTGAAACTAGACAACCTCTGTTGGTTCAACCATACGCTCACCGGCCTCTTTATTAGGTACACCTCGCTAGCACCGGGTGGAGCCCCTTTTTAATTCTTGATGGCATAGATTAAACAAAATGCTGAAAACATTCCTTAGATATTTTGGTCCATATTGACATGATAGCATCACACAGTTGCTGCAGATTTGTCGGCCGCACATCCATGATGTGAATCTCCCATTCCACCACATCCCAAAGGTGCTCTATTGGATTGAGATCTGGTGACTGTGGAGGCCACTGCAGTACAGTGAACTCATTGTCATGTTCAAGAAACCAGTTTGAGATGAT
>NC_065507.1:20032895-20113031 GCF_006386435.1 Epinephelus moara | reverse complement strand
AGACTCATCCAGACCAGGCAACGTTTTTTCAAACTTCTATTGTCCAGTTTTGGTGAGCCTGTGTGAACTGTAGCCTCAGTGTCCTGTTGTTAGCTGAGGGAGTGGCACCTGGTGTGGTCTTCTGCTGCTGTAGCCCATCTGCTTCAGGGTTGGACGTGTTGTTGGTTCAGAGATGGTCTTCTGCAGACCTTGGTTGTAACCAGTGGTTATTTGAGTTACTGTTGCCTTTCTATCATCTTGAACCAGTCTGGCCATTCTCCTCTGACCGCATCAACAAGGCATTTTCACCCAGAGAACTGCCACTCACTGGATATTTTCTCTTCTTGGACCATCCTAGATCAGCAGTTTCTGAAATACTCAGACCAGCCCGTCTGGCACCAACACCCATGGCACGATCAAAGTCACTTAAATCACCTTTCTTCCCCATTCTGATGCTCAGTTTGAACTTCAGCAGATCAACTTGACCATGTCTACATGCATAAATGCATTGAGTTCCTGCCACGTGATTGACTGATTAGCTATTTGTGTAACGAGTAGTTGAACAGGTGGCCTGTGAATGTATGTCAGCTCAGCCCCCTTGTCAGAAAGGGGGCTCATCAACGCTCCAAAGATTTTTACAAAGGAAACAACTGGCATGGGCATTTTCAAAGGGGCCCCTTGAACTCTCTCCTTAAGATAAAGTATATCAGCATGCTCTCCCTTAACTCTCCATATTGACATGAGTTTTCACCCCAAGATTTTCAGTGGCTCCATCTGTGCTTTTTGGTAAGGAGGCTTTGAGGTTGTTTAAAAGCACCTTTGATGGAGCGCAGCTTCCTATTCTATTTGGTCCATTGCCATCTATCTCTCACATGAAGAGCCTTTGCCCTTTACCGCTGGGCACAGTCACCTGACCACATGGCCTTATCTAATTAGTAGATCCACTGCTCCAGCTAAATATTTTATTTGGAGGTGAAGGTCACGGTGGAGCTCTGTGTTGGATGTTATTTGAGAAAATGTTTTAATTTATGCCTGCAATTATCAAAGCCAGGCACTGTGACCGAAACTGGCCTCATTCTACATTACTCCAGGAAAAATAATGAAGAGAAAGGCCTGGGAGCACAGACCTCTATGACTGTGTCAGCAAACAACAAATGCATGAGAGATGGAGAAATGAACCACATCCCAAAACACAATCCCTCGGAAACAGTTCACGCAGCACATTCCACCTACATCACAGGGAGTGTAACTGAAGCATGCACAGTCCGTGTCAAAGGCCATGCATTGATTTTCATGACAGTGTAATGGCTGCACACGCCGGTTTAGACTTACCTGCTTACATTACAACATTGCTCTTTTCAGCTCTGGCTCCTTTCATGTCCAGGCTTGGAACTGCGCTCATGCGCTGCCTTCCAGCAGCAAGAATTTACGGTGCAAACACTCTCCTCATCTGCATTTTTCGAATTATTCATCACCCCAAAACACTGAGAAGCTGTGATTTGTATTTACATAAGGAGTCTGGACCAGGCAAGAGGTCTCCTTGCCCAGGGTGTGTTGGTGTGCCCAAGTGCTGTCTCCTCTGACTCTACACACACATCCTTAGGCAACCTATGTACTGCTTGTATTCGTCCATGGAGCCTGTCATCTTCAAAACTGTCATGCCGTGTCTCTCTTTCTCACCCTCCATCTCTTTCTTTTGATCTCTCTTTCCCCTCTCTCATTTTATCATGTGGTACCTCCACTGTCACTGTTATCTCTGAGCAGAAAGTCATCTTTTTGTGTCTTGCATTTGTCTCCCTCCCTCCTCTTCCTTCTGTCTTCGCGCCATCTCTACAGCACTGCACTCTCTTTACTCTAAGTTCGAGATGAGATTCTTACATATGATCATTCTGTGTCAGCAGTTTTACATGGCACTGAATTCAACGTGTCCATTTGGAGAACTCAGAGAAGTATCCCATCAGGAGCGTCCTTGCAGCCTTAGTGTTAATGAGTCCTTTTTTGATTGGAGCACAATAGTATTGGACGGCCACGGCTCTGCTGCTGCCACATGAATGTTGTGAGGCAGGAGGAGGATGGGGAAAGGATGCAGAAAGTGGAGGAGAAGAGAAAGGAGAGATAAGAAGATGGGACTGGCAAGGTGCCAAAGGGAGAAATGAAAAAGAGACGCATATGAAAGCTGGGGGGAAGCCATGAATAATACGAAATGACACCACAAAGGAAAGATCTGAAGTACCCTGCTGTCTCAAGGGCTGAAGGGAATACAGTTTTAGAAAAAAAAAATCTATGCATTTAAACATGCATTTTTTATTCAGGCATTTATTCAGTTGCAATCAAGTACCATGACACTTCGCAGGGATTTTTTTTCAGCCACCCCCGCCCCACCGCCCCCAAAAAATATCATTGCTTATGTGTGTAAACAAGTTTGTGTTTTGTATTTCTGTAGCAGGTTCAATGAGTAGATATCAGCAACGAGAACCTTTGAAATATTTATTGATGCAGCCTCAAAAGGGAGATGTATTATACAGAGCACTGCCTCACAGGTCTGCAGGGCACAACCAGATTTGGCATGGCAGAGCGTCTGTGGCATTGCCTGCACTCTCTGTCCCTCTGTGATACTGCCCTTTGATTTGCGTGGGTATGCGTGGGGATATATGAGTGTGTACTTGATGTGTGCGTATGCTGGAAAGACTGGTGACAGAAGTCCAAGGCATTTAATGTGTTATTGACTGTCACTCAGTGGGACCTTCACAACCATCACAATCAATTAACATCTTATCATATAGCCAAGAAGTGGCAGGAGTGTGTGTGTGTGTGTGTGTGTGTGTGTGTGTGTGTGTGTGTGTGTGTGTGTGTGTGTTAAATTCAAGGGCAACATCCATATGAGCAGAGCACCCCATTTGCACAAGTTTATTATGGTGGCTGAGCAGCGTAAGTAGGACATACGAGAAACCTCAAGGTGGAACAAAATTAATACTACTGAATTAACAACCGCTTTACAATCATCTGATCAAGTCTAGTGGCCAACTACAGCAGCAGAAAGAATCGTTTTGTGCACCCATGAGTTATCAGATGGGACAGACTGTGAGAAAAATAAAGCAACAGTGGCTTATTTCACATACAAAATACAAACTTTAAGGACATTGAATCAGCAGTATATAATGTAGGTATCTGCCTCCTATGGCTCTTCATTAGTACTCCGTCCTTCTCTCCTCATGCCAAAACTTTTAAGTACCGCAAGTTCCCCAGCTAATGAGTTCAGATGCTGTGAGGTGCCAGTACCCTTAGTTTAAAGTTACACTCAATTAGATTGGATGTTTAATGTTAGTGGTATGGCTCTCTCTTTCTAACTCCCACTGCAAGAATATTTTAAAATCTGTGTGAGTGGGAACGATTATAACGGACTTTGAGGTGGTTTAAGTGAAGAGCTGTACTTCATGCGCTTGTCTGCAAAGTTTTTGTTTTGACAGCAGGCTGCTTTCTTGAAAATAAGACTTAGACAATGGCTGAATGAAAGAAAATAATACATTTTAAATGGCCGGTTTCTTAAATGCTCTATTTCACCAGCAGAATCCCAGTGGTTTACTATGTAGGTTTTAATCACAGACTCTATAAACTAATGGACATAGCTACTGGGGCCTTACCCATGGGTTTGTGGACTCCTGTTTTGAAGTCTCAAGGTCTGTGTTTCAGCCGTCACCATCTTGGTTTTTTGTAGCTGGAAGAGAACATATTTGGACGAGAGGGTGAAGGTGTGGAGGAATGAGCGGTGGATCTGACAGCTGGTCCCTCAGACAGCCCCACCCTTAAATATGCGTAACTTTAAGCCTTAATAAAATGTAAACATACAGTTGTCATGAAAGTTGAAAATAGCTATTGAGATCAAAACTGTTTCTGTACCAGACTGTAAACATGTTTATTTCTGCTGTAAAGTTGGACATTTTTGGTCTAGATGGGGATTGACTCGCTTCTGGAGCCAGCCTCAAGTGGCCATTTGGGGAACTGCAGTTTTTGGCACTTACACGCTGGCTTTATTTTTCAGCCTCAGAAGTTGCTGCTTGGGCATAACTTTACATTAACAAATAAGAAAGATATTGTATTATGCCCAGATCAGACCATAGGAGCTATCAGACAGTGGGTATCTGGTCATAATCAAAGAAAACAAACACAGCACCTGAACACCTCACAAGGCCTCAATCAAGACTAGCAAGTCTGATTTTTTTTGCCTCATCTCTTTTCTAATTTGACAGCTTTTATGATGTTTTTCATGACAGTGACCCACAGGAGAACAGAGCTTCTACATATTCTACATCAATCAAAGAGAAACATGGTAAAATCTTTCACATCACAAATGAGGGTTCTATATCACACTGTGAGACGGGCCAGCTGCTGGCCAATTTAAAGCCTCTGCGACCAAAGAGACTTCATCAAAATTCTTACAGTGTCAGTACTTTTCAATCAAGCTCCCACAATCTGACTGCTGCTATGCTGTATGTCTATCTGAATAAGACATGACATGTTGCAAAATACACCGGCAAGCTGGCGTGACACTGCTGCTGTGCTTAGAAACATATTTACCCCAGACTCTCTTTGCAAAATCAGCAGCTCATGTTGTCCTTTTTTTCCCCTCGCTGCAACCATCTTGGTCATTCATCATGCAATCTGACTGGCCTGAAGATGTCAAGTGTAATATGTCCAGCTGTAGAATGCATTACATTCCCATGTTACGCAATGCTAACGTGTGTGCAGATGTTTCACAGCCACCAACATAATTTACCCATTGAGAGAGGACAATGACGAGCTAGTAACCGTACACAACTGGATATGTGGCAAGTAGAATCATACAGTCTCAGTATCATATACAGAACTGCACAAACCCTGTGTAGCATTGTGTTGCCTAATCCTCGGATTACAGTGTGGTGCAGGTAAGATCCCCCCTCAGAGCAAATTAAAGAAACAAAGAACAGACAGGAGAATAACTGAAGGTAACATGCATATGCTTTCAATGTTTTGGGGGCGTTTACATCAGTGAGATTCTGCTGCTTTTTTGGCACAATTGCAGTCCAGCTGCTGAATGGCTCCACTTAAGCAGCTGGAGTTAGATGTAAGATGCTTTGCTCATGGGCACATTTGTTGCTTGGCGACAGGAGAATGATAAGCAATACCTTACCCCCTCCCCACTGATTCCTCTCAAGCATCAGTGATTTTGAACCCATGCACAGCTCCTCTGCTGCTCAGTCTTGTTCTCCAACATAAAGGCGACCACCAGCCCCCACTGTTGATTCTGCAGAGCTGTTAGCAATCAGACAGGTCTATTAAAAAACACGGCCGACCAGCCTTGTGATTTCTCACCAAGCTTTTCCTGCTTAATTTCCATATTCCTGTTTTAATATCAAAAAATCTCAGGCTTATATATTTCCATCCTATTTCTATTCATCTGTATGCTGTTTTTGTTAGTTTCACGCATCCCACAATGTCCACAGTGAACCTCATTTTTCAGTTCCCCAGTATTTGCACAAACTCATACAAGATGAACATCCCTCGGAGCCGTTCATTTTCCATGTTGATGATATTTAAACATCGTATTTAGAGTATAAATGGTTCAGTGAATGTGCAAGTGTTTCAAGTGTGTCATTGAAAAGTAGATGTCACCACTCGCAGCAAGAGGGCTGTGTGAGGATGAAAGCCTTGTGTGTGGTTTTAAAAGAGCAGCCACAGTTCACCCAGAGGTGTTTTTGGTTCTTTGTATGAATATAAAGTAGCATATGCCAAGTGACCAATTGTCATTCAGTCTGAATTCAGTGGTTGTAATATATGAGCACACAGAAACATGCACAGTATTAGTGGACAGTGACTCTGTGTTGGCTGTAACTTTACTCCTGATGAGCAAGAAATCACTGTGTCCTGAAAGGTATTCAGCTCAGTTCAGTGACACACATGTCTGCTTCTTCATTTTTCTTTCTTTGAAATATTTTGGTTTATCTTCTGGCTTCCCAGTAAGGAGAAAAAAGTACATAGTATAATTCATTATGTGACTGGGGGAGACTAATATATTCAGTCTGCCTGTTATGACAAGATTGAAACAAGAAAAGCTCCCGCATAACTCTTTCTTTTTTTCCCCCAGGAAATTAATTTACTGCCGGACAAAAAATGTGACGTGTTTGTGTGTGCGCGCCCGTGTGTGTGTGTGTGTATGCGCATGCTTCCATCTTCCACAATCGAGGTAGCCTTTTACATGTAAGAAGAAAACGTTTTATTTGAAAAATGTACCAGAAACCATAAATACAACTGCGATACCTGGAAAACTAATTTGTCCAAAGTGCCTTGTTTATACTGTATGCTTCTATTCTGTCTCTCTGTATAGATCAGTCACAGTGACTGAACAGAGACAGACCTATCTCTGCCATTAGAGACCTTTAGGAAATGAATTGCTCTTTTAGAATAAAAACAAAACCTAACATAAATGCAATTTCTGTACCAGTTTTGCACTGAGTCAAGGCTGAATGGCTAATCAGCTCAAGTTCTTTCGTATTCGTCAGCTGGCTGCATATAATGATAGTGAATAAGGGTAATGTTTTCCTTCTTTATTTGTCAAAATGGAGCTTAAAATCAAGAGAGGCAACAGAGACCCGGAACTGCTGCTGCCATGTATCCCATTAGTCCCAATTTGACGTCCCTTATCTAAGAATTCAAAATTGGTTCTGTGATATGGTTAGTATTTACAGTTCTCATAAGATATAATACTGTTTGTTTTTCTCCCCGTCTAGCGCTTATAGGTAAGGCTTTTGTTTTCATGCCATCAATTCAAACTGTCAGTTTTAGTATGAAATTACTCGTGAGTGTCCACAGGTTAATTGGTTCCGGACAGCTGCTGAGAAGCAATTTGTTTACCGTTATTGGAAAAGCCTCACCTCAGTCAAGGTCTATTCTAGTACTCAATCACACCTTTTCCTCGCTGGTTTCCACAGTTGCACAACACGTAACCCAATCCAATTCAACCTAGATCAAATTCACTTGGTTAAGTGATTTTTTTATGGTGCAGTGTAGGTCAGATTCACTAGGGGAGGTAAATTTGATCCACACCACTGAGAGCTGCAACAGGAAGGTGCTGCTGGAGAAAATGTAGTGCACAGGGAGGAGAGATTCCCTTTGTCTGTCCTTTATATTGAATCTGGCTTGTTGGCCTCATATATATGCATGTATGTATTTTTAGCCTCACGGTAGGTATTAGTGTTAGGATCCTTTCCTCTCCATCCCTTTAGATAGATTGCTGTGAAATGTTTTATAGACATTCATGATCCCCATAGGGTGAATCCTACAGACTTTCTTGACGTTTCATCTGGCTCCACCAACAGGTACATCAATCACTGTATCCATTGAAATATTCCCATATCTACTAGACGGTTTGTCACTAAATTTCGTACCAACATTCACGCTTTATGGATGTGAATGTGAATTGTAATGACTTCAGTGATCCCCTGACTTTTCCCCTGATAAGAGGTCTTGAAAATTGATGGATTTCCATGATATTTGAGGCAGATATTAGTTCATCCACTTGGAATAAATTAAAATAACCGTGGTAATCTCTGTCTTTTTATTGATCTACATCAGTAAGTCAAGGTTTAATTTTTTGTTACATACTATGACCTAGGGCTGGGCAGTTAATAAAAAATTAACCGAAACCGACATTCAGAACCTCTAACCGACTTTATCTTGCCCATGTCTGTAATTATTATCATTTTTTAAATTCTGTTAATACTTTCCACACTGTGTGTGTTCATGTACTGTCCGCTTAAAAATATACTGTTGTGTGTGTGGTCCCATGGCCCCGCCCCATCCCTCCACCAAGCCAACTCAGCAACTTGACCCAAAGAGAAATGCCATGTCTGTCGTTTGGACACACTTTGGCTTTCGTGAAGATGTCATCGAACAGAAAGAAATCAAATTTAAACACTGTGAAAAAAACTACCAAAGGTAATACCACTAATCTGTTTCAGCACTTGGAGCACAATCATGTTACCGAATATGAACAGAGCAGAGCTCATAAAAAGAAAGAGACTGAGGGCCCACCAACAAGTGCCTCCACAAAGTAACCCTCGATAACACTAAGTTATTTACAAATTTACAAACATTATGTTATTTTCTAATTTTATTATTATTATTATTATTTCTAATTTTTAATGGCTATATTGCGAGATTATTTTCTATGTTTTCAGGGAACTTGCTTTTTACATTAAAACTAAAATGTGACCTTTTTCGAAAGATGTTTTAATTTCATGCATTGTGTGCTTTGATTTCAATCGTTCGAAATATTCAAGAAATAATCATAAATAGTTGATATGTGTGTGTTTCCCACACTTATTTTAAAATCACAAAGATAAGATATGCACTCTTTTACAACAACAAAAAACCCCCAGCTTTAACAGTTGAGCATATTTACATTACACAAACTTGTTAGTGAACTTTGAGGGCAAAATACAAAAACCTAGCAAACCTAGCGGTGAAACAATTTCGCTTTTTGCCCCTTTAAATGCTAGCATGTTAGCATGCTAAAGTTAGCAATACACTCAAAGCACCCCATGCCGATGGACAGCCTCTCAGGGCCACTAGAATAGCTGTACTGTTGTGCTGTGTTTTGATAGGTTATATCTATAGACATCCAGTTGTCGTCATTTCAACATAATATAATTCACAAAATGATCTTCAGGATCTGGCTGGCCACAAACTCACAATACACCTAGTTTTCTTTGCATTATCACTGTTGCTAATTTTTATAAATGGGTATGGGTCAGGGTCAGACCCGCCAATTTTCCTCTGGACCAGCCCCATTGCTATCTCTTTGTCCATAGCAACAGTCTGTAATTCATGGCAGTGATGTGCTAATCAGAAATAAACCATAGAAGTGATTTAAAACAGGACTTACACCACACATACACTCAATTAAAGCCTGAAAACAAACCAGTTTAAAGGGAAATTTCGGTTTATTTCAACCCATCTCCTATCGTCCTAAATTTGTTTCAAGTCACTAGTGACNTTCTATATGTTCTCTGACATTTATCCTAACGATATGAGGCGGTCTTTGTGGAGAAAAAGCTTGTTTAGTGGACTAACTTTGCACTTGAAGGTTGCCCGTTCACTTACGTTTTAACAGGTCTGACACTACGGCTGTATCTAGGCTAACGGCTAACATGCTAACTATTATTTCTATGTCACTAGTGACTTGAAACAAATTTAGGACGATAGAAGACGGGTTGAAATAAACCGAAATTTCCCTTTAAGCTACCTGGGTGGTACAGCATTGGCAGTACTGCTGCTAACTGGCCAGTTCCATTAACTGTCACTACACGAGCTAGCCTATCACTAGTGATATCACCCGCTGAGAGGCTGTCATGTTGCTCATTCTCAGCAGCAGGCAGGAACCTCCTCTGCTTGCCCCTGGGCAACATTAATCAGCTGGTGTCAGCCGCGTGCTCAGTGCTACTTATTTTCTGTTTGTGTCTGGCCTTTTCATCCTGTATCCATCTAATTTGTATTTCCATTCCACTTACTCCTCTGTTTCTGTCTTGATTTCATTTATTTCCCTCTTGACCCCTCCTGTTTGACCTCTGACATTATATGGACCGATCCATTTGAAGGGGTGAGGGGAGGTGACGATGGCTAGTACCACAGCACCTGCCTTACGGTAGGACACTGACAATTTTGGGCAAGTGTTTCCTCTTATCAGACTGGCTGTTCCAACATTAAGTAGGCCTTTCTGGGTTTTTTAGGCATTTGCCAGAATTGCCAGTCTGATCTTGTATTGGGTCACGCAGGGTTGGGCCCTGGAGCAAAGCTACAGCACAGTGTGGTAACAATGAGCTTACCTCCTGACTTTAAAAATTAAGAACAGGTTGCATAGACAACTCCATTCCCTGGCCATTCAACACCAAACTATCCTCTGCTGCACAGCCCAATTTGATTTAGCTTGATGATTTTGCTTTGGATGTTGTACCAATACAAGATGAGGATGGACCTTTTGTTCAGCATCCCCCTCTACCCACTGGTGTAACTTCCTTTGTCTCAGTAACAATTTCTCCTGTTTCCAGCATGGAGTAGCATCACATAAGCTCAGCTGTTCCCACTGGTAGTTGTCCACTATGGGGATGTGAAAGGAAGTCTTCAGTAAAGTGCTACGGTGTGTGGTTTTGCTATTGATCCTATGTGTTCATTAGCTGGTGCTCCAAATTATTGAAGTCACAGAGGATGTTTACATTCATCTCTGCCAGATAAGCTTGAAGGCTTAATCAAAGTACAGACGCCACGTCGTGAATTATGTAAATAATATTAACTCACAGGAAATAACCTGCCGTTTTAAAGAGGTTATAGCTGTGGATAAAACTTCCTATGTCTTGTGCACCCTGCCTTAATTGACCCCAGAGGATTTGTGGAAAGGAGCTTTCACTTGAGTACCTTTACAGACTAGGGATTTATGGTTGAAATAAGGGTGCCCCGATGTGCGTGAGATAGCAGCAGAGAAGAGCAGCTGTTATTTGTCACTGCCCATCTCAAACTTTGTCCTCCTATTGAACCTGCTGCTGAGGTGAGAGGGAATTAAAGTTTAATCAGTTGGGTTTTGATCCCAAGCAATAGTAATATGTCAGTGGTTGTGAGACTTGAGTTATAATTCCTAATGATTGCCCTTGATTGAGGCATGCATGTGAGTATTCTTGGGTGAAGAATGTCCATTTGTTATCTGTCTTGAGGAAACAACATTTTTCAGATAATGGGGCTCTCTCTAACTACTAGTGTCAAGAAGCACATCAGTCAACCACTGCCTTGGCTGCTGCACAAAAGTAATAAAGCACCAAGCTTGTCAGAGGTCCAGCACTTTTTTAAAGGCTACTCTTTCTCCGCTATCAACTTCTGACTCCACGGCACATATAGAAATCTTCAGAAATCCCTCTCCCCCATTTTTATTTAACCTCTTCTTCAAGAAAACAATGTTTCAGTTGATATAGAAACACACAGTGTATTTTCATGTAATCAACCAGCCAGTTGTTGATTGATTAGATAAAGACCCCGCATCTCAGGCACAGTTACCTTTGAATTCAGCCAGCCTGCGTTGTAATGTTCTGCTTTGTGTCATTTTGTGTGGAGGGCCTCAGGTGTGTCTGAACACACAGCCGTGATTTAGCACTTCTCCGGCAGCCAGGTGTTCATTTCACTAACAATGGAGCTGCGACGTCATTGTGCAATGGGCCAGCTCCATCCTCTCATCACAAATTAGAAAGCAGGGCCCAGTCACTGCCTCGCTTCCGAGTCTGACTTGTAAATGGTCTTTTTATTTAAGGCATCCTCTTTGTCTCGCTAATCAAAGATGCCTCTTGTTTGAAATGCGGGTGAATGAAATGAAGGATGGGATGATGGATAGGAGAGATGGATGGGAGAGAGGAAAGGTGAAGGTATACGGTGAAAGGGTTCCTGTTTAATTCATGGATTCAGTTTTGATTAGGGGTTTTAAACAGCTGGGGATTTGGATATGTTATCTCTCGCTCTTTTTTTTTTTCTTTTTTCTCACAGTATCAGCCCTGAGTGACAACAACAAAGACGACGCAAAGGCTTGAGATCGGTGATTTATTTGGGAGCACACACTACAGATAAGGGATACATCCCATATCGGCTACACCATTTGACTAAAGAGATTGAGAAAATAAACACGTAGCTGCATTCTTTAACGCACGCAGTAGGTGAGCAGAAGTATGATCCATGTGTATGAAATGTCGATGATGACACTGAGGCTGACAGCAACAGCCTTCCATATGGTTTATTGTTGATTCGACATCCACTTACAGCTCTGTTGCATCTGTTGCTATATCTGTGTATGTGTTGAATTTAAAGAAGAATCAAATAAAGCAAATAAACTTTGTCGCTATGAGAGAAAAAAAAAACAGATTAGAAAACGCGTGACAGATTTGAGGAATATGTCACTACAAATATCATACGTGTGTGTAACGGCAAGAGGACCAAAGTGAGATATGTGCACAATAAAAAAATCTACTGCTAGAGACAAGAAGTGAGGAAACTGAAATACCCAACAGACCACTTGTGTTAAGAAGAGAGCTTTGATGGATTACATGACAGTAAATGAATGTTCCTGAGAATATAGGCTTCTCATTCAGCAGTTGGGAGATGCTCCCTATTTGTCAAACACATCTACCTCTTTGCTCTCCTTTATGCCAATGACACCACAGGGGGATGATAACAACTCTGTAGCAGCAAGGTTGATATAATTATACAGACACTCAGGAATAATTCACGGGGGCTGTGCTGTCCCAAGACAGATTATGCAAAACTTAAATGGAAAGGTTCTTCAGAGGTGCTTCAAAGTTGTCCAGGTGCAATTTAACAGCTGACAAAGACACTATAAACAGTTGAGTGATGTGTTGTGCAAGCAGGTTTCTGTTTCCATAATGGGCACTGACTTTGAAGAATGTATGAGTCAGAGGGGAAAGGTAAACCTCTAATCAAATATTGACCAAATAATAGTGGGCTGTTGCCATTTAGAATCACAGCCGCGCATTAGTAGAACTGTGCTGACAGTGTGCATTGTTCAAAAGCAAAACTTGTAATCAGGTGGGGTTTATTTTCTCTCATTTTTGGAGAGCTATCTAGAGCAAGAGTCTCATCCCTGCATGTAAAAGACCTCCCCTACATCCCCCAGTAAGCAGGTACAACATGCTGTTGTTTCCCCCTACAGAGTTCAAGTCCTATAAATAAAGTAAGGGGATTTACACTCACTTCAAATGTATGAAGATGGTTTCTCTCTTGCGACATCTTCAAAGTGAATGTTTACTCTATTCTTTCATGTTTTTTTGACATTTGGGGCTCTGCTATTGACATGAATGACTGAGCGCTTTGACAAGAAATGCAACATTAATAAAAGTGACTTAAGGCAGAAGCTCTGACTCAGGGACTCCTGAGCCCTTCAGCCCCTGGGCCTGGTACGCCTGATTGGTAATACACTCATGGTAGTAGTAGTTATTGTTTCTTTGCACTAAAACACTAATCTGAGTGACATTTTTTAGTCTTGTTATACATAAATTGAAGGATTAGTTTGATATTTTGGACAATATGTTTTTTCGGACAAAGATCAATTCCACTCGGGGAAACAGCCAGTCTGGCTCTGTCTGAAGGTAACAAAATCTGGCTACCACCACTGATTAACACGCTATAGCTCAGCTTTTGGTTGCTGGATAAGCTAGGCCAGTGGTTTGAACCCACTTGCAGCCCCACAGGCAGACAGGAGAGTTTGTAATGACCTTTAATATTTTGCTCGTCAAACACAGAATGAGAAGGCAGGTGAAACAACATGAAGCCTTCCAAGACACGTGTTCAGTATAAAGTCACTCGGCGTAGCGCTCCGAAGCAGAGAGCAGGTGAGTCACTGGTGTCTGCTGGATGCACACAAACAACAAACAGTTCAAACGTGTGCAGCCTTACCATGAGGGAGCAGACAGGAGGCAAAGTCAGATTAGCTGAGGGTCAGAAACCTGTGAACACACAAGGAAAGCCACCACACATGTGGGAAGCGGGCTGTAGGTTGGTTGGAACGAGCAATGACAATGAGTGGATGCTACGGCACACACACAAAGGCAGAAGGTGCAGCCACGCGGCAAGGTAATCTGCAGTGCAGGAAATCACAGGCAGCAGAACAGGTAAACTCACAAAGTAGAGCTGACTGGCAGTCTCTCCACACAGCCATGGGGAAAGGCAAACAGAAACCAGGAGCATGAAGGCTCTTGGTCGGGGATGGAAGGCTGAGTGGTTTACCAGGGAGCAAGCGAAACAGGACAGTCAGAGGCAGGCACCTATACATAACGTCCCATGCGTGCTCCATTGGACCAGTCAGTGGCATCAATGCCTTTGTCGTCCAGAAATTGCCCACACTCTGGTCACAAAGGCCAGGCATTGTCCTGCATCAGGAGGAACCCAGGGCTCACTGCACCAGCATAAGATCGGACAACCGCTCTAATAATTTTATCCAGGTACCTAACAGCAATCAGGGTACCGCTGGTAATGACAAGGATGTCTGTGTGACCCTCTAAGGATATGTCTTTCCAGCCCATCATTCATTGACCCACCGCCAAACCAGTCATGCTGGATGGTGTTACAGGCAGCATAATGTTCACCACGCCGTCTCCTCTTTCACGCCTGTCCCCATGTGCTCAGTGTGAACCTGCTCTCATCTGTGAAGAGAACGGGGTGCCAATGGCAGACCTGCCAAATCTGGTGTTCTCTGGTGAATGCCAATCGAACTGCACGGTGCTGGGCTGTGAGCACAGCTCCCACTAGAGGAAGTCAAGCCCTCATGCCACCCTCATGGAGTCTGTTTCTGACAGTTTGGTCAGAAACATGCACACCGGTATCATGCTGGAGGTCATTTTGTAGGGCTCTGGCAGTGCTCCTCTTGTTCCTCCTCACACAGAGGAGCAGATACCACTCCTGCTAGGTTGATGACGACCCTGTCTGGCTCTCCTCATGTAACTGCCGGTCTCCTGGTATCTCCTCCATGCTCTTGAGACTGTGCTGGGGGCCACAGCACGTATGGATGTGCTATCCTGGAGGAGCTGGACTACCTGCCCAACCTGATTGGGCTGCAGGTAATGCCTCATGCTACTAGCAGTGACAGGGACACCAGCAGAACACAAAACTAGAGATGAATCAGTCAGGAAGGATAAGGAGAGAGCAACTGTCTGTGGCCACCACATGTAAAACCATTCCCTTTTTGGGGGTTGTCTTGCACCTGTTGTCACTTTCATTTGCACCAGAGCAGCTGAAACTGATTCACAATCCCTTGTGCTTCTCAAATAGACAGATTGATATCCCTGAAGTTTAACTGACTGTGACAATTAGGTGTTCCCTTAATTTTTTGAGCAGTGTATTTGGACTGTAAATATGTGCTAAATGAATCATTGATGTTTAATGTGGTGTATCTGTCAAGATATTTATCCTTAATCAACATATGACACCACTGTGCAATGATCTGTTACATTTCTAAATTGGCTTACCTTTCAAATAAACCACATTGTTTTCTCAATCACGTCATTTGTTCTCAAAAGGTGAGTCTAATTATAACTGATTTATTATTAAGCCAGCCTGATCAGAAGACACAGCCTGGCTTTAGCTCTCTCTTTGGTCCAACACTCTGAATTCCACTTTAATTTATGTCTGCTAAAATAGAGATTGTTTGCAATCCAAAAATATCTCTCATCTCTCCCTGGCCTGAAGTCTGTAATCACGCTGGAACATGGACATTCCAGAAATGAATTAATAAAGTGTGGGATTTTTCTTTACATAGCAAAGTCAACAGTCCTGCCCTGACGTATACGTTATACAGAGATTTAGAATTATAACTGCCCATGGTTATCTCAGAAAAGCCTCCATGGAAGAAATGATTCAATTTCTGTGCCTCCATTTAAAATTCGCACATCCGTCTTCAGCTGCTAAAAGAAACGGAAAGCGGCAGGCAGGAGAATTACTGTGGAAACACCTTCTTAGCGCCAGCTTGGTCTGGTACAATGCTTTGAAAATCCCTTTAGAGACCAGTGCCACATCGAGGAAGGACCCCTCAGGAGGAGAGGGGTGGGGAGAGGAGAGGATACTAAGGGAAAAGCAGGTTTCATGGTAAACAGGTTACACTCAGTTAGAAAGTGGAAAACCAACGCATAATAATGACTCACTTTATTTTATCAATATGTTCCCATCAATCATAACTCTTTAATGTTTAAACAGATAGAACTCAGCTCTGGCAAAGTGAGTATTGATCCACAACAATCAATAACCTGTGTTTCTGGGTGACTGCGATGTCTGGCAGCATAGAGCATGCTGCATCATTCCCAATCAGGCCACAGACAGTGTCGCTGATCAACCCTCCGTCCAAACAGGTGGGATCAATAAATCAATGACATAAATATAAGAAATTATTGTAAAATACCCTCATCATCATCAATGTGCAAATAAAAAATGCTTTCTTCATCAAACAATTGTGTAACAGTGTGTTTTTTTTTCTTTTGGGTGTGAGGCAGAGAGCTTGACATTAATAAGTTGTCTTTGATTACATGTCAACATTTGATGACATAATGTGCTTTACACTAGGGGGAGACAAAGACCCTTCATAACTGGACATGCATTGTGCACTGCTGATAACAGAAATAATGATTTCATATTTTTTGATGGCAAAATGAAAAATAGCTGCAACTCTTTTGGTCATTCTAAGGCTCAGTGTGAGAAAGTGATGGCTACACTTTAAATACACTGACTTTAGGCCCATGTGTTTAAGGAAAGCAGTGTTGTAGGCTACTGTATGTGCAGGCTGCTTTTTCAGTGGGAAATTGAGCCACTTAATCCCTTTCTGTCATTAGTGACACTTCACATGATTAGCTGTTCCCATTTATGGGCAGAGAAAATTAGCTCCAAATTAAGAGTGTTTATTGTCATTGCTAATCCGCATTCTCTGTGTGATGTGACTTGAAATGCTTACCAGAGCACCGAGGCAGTTTGGGGCCTGGTGGTTTAATTGAAACGTATATTAGGAGGATGTGGGCCATATTACTGGGTTGTATCCTCAGGGAGGCACGTTGTAACAATAGAGAGGGAAGGAGGAGAGGCACAGAGAGGCAGGGAGAGGGCCAGAGACACAAAGAGAGAGAAGAGGGGGGAGGGTTACAGAATTGCACTTTCACGAAGCATCTCAAACCCATAATGCCGTATTGTTTCCCAGTTTATGGGATGTGTCGCACAATCAATAACCAATCTATGTGAACTTGAGAGATGGATAAAGGTTGCACTTTTTACCTATTTGCCAGTCAGACAATATACCTAACCTTGCAAGGTTTGTGGAGGCATTTCTTTTGTCTATCAAGCCTTGTATAGCAGAGCATGCTGGGTGGCTGCTTTATATAGTTTGTGCATTGTAAGTAATTAAGCGTGTTAAAAACATTTTTATAGCTGTGCATAAATGAATCTGTCTCAACCATCACATGGTAATATCTTTGCCAGGCAATCTGCCTTGCTACAGGCATGCCTGGGTTGCTATAACAACAGCTGCTGCTATATCTGTCACTGCTGTGGGTCACGGCTAGCTAAAAGAGCAATGTACATCACGTCTCTCCGTAACTGCAAGTCTTTTTCCCTTTTTCTCTTCTTGCCTTCACCTTTTGTCATCTTTCTTATTCTTCCACAACCTTTGGGCTGTGCTTATCTGGACCAGCCTTGCTCCCACTGGATAACGCTCTCTGCCATACACACTTAGAAATAAGGGTGCTCAAAGGGTTCTTCCTGAAGGGCTGAGGCTCTAGCAGAACCATTTGCTTATGGAGAACTCTTTTTTGAAGGAAGGGTTCGTTGTAAGACTAATGCTGTGTTCAAATAGGGGTGGTATTTACCGTTGTGTCGTAAACACATGTTCAATTTGAAAGCAGCAGAGGATTTCCATAAGAACCCTTTTCATCTGAAGAACCTCTCTTGGAAGAGTGGGTCCTTCGAGGATTGTTGAAAGTATGGGGGATCCTTATCCTCAAATACTCAAATGTCCATTCATGTTTCAAATGGTATTTTGTTTTGTTTTGTTTTTACATCCCCTTAATTGATTAATGTTACTGCCATGTTGATATCCTCACCATCATTTCATGCCACGCAATACCACATGATCTGCCAGAATTCTTTTTTTATTTATCATCATTTTTTAATGGGTACCCAGTACTTGGCATTTTGTATTTGGTTCTAATCTGGAGCTGACTTTCGGTTGTCAACCTACTGAGTCATTGAAATAGTAAAGGCTGCAGTAGTAATTTAACAAAAGCTTCATCCCCTAAAATCATGATTGTGAACCATCAGTGTTGTAGGCTGGGTTGGACCACATCAGCTCCAGCCCAAGGCTGCTGGACATGGTTCCCTTGGCCCCAGGCTTACCTGTTACACTAAAACCAGGAGCAATGGGAGATAAATCTATGGGTTACATATTCAGTTCCTATCTTAAGAGCCCACCTGGTTTGGTTCTAGATTAAACTTTTGGTATATAAAAGGGTTCCAGGTAGAAAACTCTGGGTGGGTTCTTGCCAGCATCCTTAGAAGAGTTCTAGATCAGGGCTGTCAAACTCATTTTAGTTCATGGGCCTCATTCAGCCGTATTTGATCTCAAGTGGGCTGGACCAGTAAAACCACTGAAGAATAAGCTGGATATAATAACAACCTTCGCATTTTTCATTTTCTTTTAGTGTAAAGAAGTAAATTTTAAAAATATTTCATTTCAGATTATGAGGTATCTAAAAAAAACAAGCCAAGCAATATAAATGTTTTTTCCACATTCAGTCAGTTTACTGCTCGCTGTCATTACATTTTTTCATATATCTCCACTCTTTTGCAGTAATGCTGGCACAACCATTTACATATCTAAAGTTTTGGCCGTACCTTAGCTGTAGGGTTCCACCAAAAGTGTTTTAAAATATAAGTCTGATACAGATTCTTTTGTACTGAAGCTGCTGGTTGACAATATTTTGCACAATGTTCAATATCTTTAAATATGACCACAACAAGTATGTTTTTTTAGAGAACTGTATTCTGGTCAGGGTGGAAAAGCCTTTGAAGCAGCATTTTATATGAAGAAGGAAACTCATTCAACTTGCTCTTGAGGGGTTATTCTTATTTATATGTATATATTGTGCATAGTGTCGTCTGTGTTGTGTGTTTTTTATGCCACTGTCAAAGACAAATATCCATTTTATGTAAAGTTTGATGGACATTAAAGAAGTCGAAGTCTAAGTCTTGAAAGCTGCACCTCTTAGACTTCCCAACTGCTTCAATATTAGGTGTGCAAAGTCATTTGGTGGGCCGAATTGGACCCTCTGACCCTTGGGTCGTATGTTTGACACCCCTGTTCCAGATAGAAACCCCCTTTATGTTGGGTTTTAGGCCAAAGGCTAAAGAACCCTGTATGATTCTGGTTAGCACCTTTATTTAAGAGAGTACAGCACTACATCTCAGCTCCGTATGACTGACATTTAAAATACACTTAAAGTAGAAACAAATCGAAAGTCTTCTTTGTGAGCTGCATTTCTGCACTGTTAATGAGAGCTGCAAAAAGCAGAGGCCCTTATTCTGGTTGATTTAGAGCCTGCGTTTCTCCTTTCAACAGCACCACAGTCACAGATAATAAGGAAAACATAAGACAGAGGCTGCTGAAAGTCAATACTGCACATTCCTCTCAACATCCAAGTGGACCCATCTCAGTGCATTTCATTGGCATTTGTGCTCACAATTACACAGAGGTACGAACATTTCAGTTAACAGAGGAGCTTCAACACAGACTGAGGAATGCATTGAATTTAATAGTTCACAAGCAGCTCACTCATACATATCTGTAATGGACAGAGAACGGCGATTGTATCAGGAAATATATACATTTCTACAGTGTTGTACTATAGAAATAGGCACACAGTTAGTCTCAATAGCAATGCTTCTGTAGAACACCAGCAACAGTCAAAGATAGTAGCAAGTAACTGTATGCAGAAGGATCTATTGAATGTTGTAAACATTGATGAAAGACTAGAAAAAAGACCTCCAAATGAATTCAGATCAACTCAAATAGAGTGACGTACAGTTGCAATGCAATATTACTTGTCTTTATATTTCCATTACATTGTGGTTTCACTGATGCACACAGCAACATAAGGAGAAATGCACATCCACACAGTATAAAAGCTATGCAATCCATTTTCCTGAAAAAGACATCAAAAAGATATTGGCCAATATAAATAAAAGTGTGACCCGAAATCTAAGCGCCGTCTATAAAATTGTAATAAAACAACATGAGCTGAGCAAATACTATTAAATGAGTTGTATATAACAGCCATGATAGCAGTAGAACAGCTTCTTTCACTGGATTGTTTCTGTTTATGGGTTATAAATCACAGAGGCACCACTAACTACTAAGAAAATATTTAGTAACTCTACGCACTGGCAGGTCGAAATGAAGCATGGCTGGTATTTATGTGATTATATGTGATGGACACTGCTCTATTTGTGAAAGCGCTTCATTTGAGATGCCGGGCATGAAGGTAAAAAAAATAAATAAACAACTGAGAGGAAAAGGAGAAGAAAAATTGAGCACTTGGACATTTATGACTGGTTCTTTACACAAACACAGTCGATACACAGGGGAGGTCGGTTGGCGGGATCCCCAAGGCTGTCGGGGGTAATGATACCTTCATAGTGGCATAGATGAGGTTGTGGACTCTATGCCTGTTTCTGTCACCTGACACCGGAGTCCCGTCATGATTGGTTAATACCTAAAAAGAGCAAAGAGCATGTTTAATCTAATTCAACATGGATTGATTTATATGCTAAATAAGCAGTGTCATGTCTGCAATATTAAACAACATACAAACTCACCATAATCTAATCCACATAAACAACTGTGTCCTTGAGGATTGTTACAACTCAGGAGCCCTACTTCATAAACATGCAAATGCCGTACATATTTATATTGCTATAATATACCATCTTCACTATGCAGATAAGTGCCTAAGGGGACTGCGTTTGCATCTACTTAAAATTGTCATGCTCATATTGAACTGTCGAATGAAATACCGTACAGTGAATGGAGAGTGAGTACGAATGGAGGACTTGTGATCAGGCGACATTTCTGAAAATGGAAGGAATGAAAGCCCTTTCGAAGGGAACAAGCAAGAGGAGACACAGGGGGTGTTGAAGCGACAGGACTCCAATACAGAGCTGCACAGTTTCTTAGTAATAAATGTACAAACAATGAGTTGAAAGAAAGGGGGGATGGTTTTACTGATCGGGGTCACATGTAAAATACCGTATCACTGACAACCACTTTTATTCGGTAACAGGAGCGGCTGGGTTGTCTTTCTGCTCAGAGGGAATGGCTAGGTAGTTTGTCCTGCAGGCAGATTGGTAGAGAAACAGAGGAGTGTCTAAGACCTGGTGGTAGGTCCCTTTCTACCCAAACCAATTGCCAGAATAAATGTTAGCATTGTACATCTCTGTAAACCACAGATATGAAACATATGTAGGTGGTTCATGTGAATTCAAAAATATACTCTGTCAGGAAAAGCTCATGTTTTGGCTTAAAATACTCAGTTATGGTAACACAATCATGGCTGGAAATGCTGCCAATGTCTTGCTAAAAAACAACCAGTTTTGTTGTTTGTTCAGCACATTCTCACTCCCAACTCTTGAAATACCGATACTTGGTCAGGGGCAATACATGTCAAACTTCGACGTGCTAGGTGCCCCTCCAGCTTCAGTTTTGGACTTCCAGGGACAGCGTGTTTACATTCATGATATGCATTATGTCTTAAACTTCCATTTTGACAAGAAATGTACAGCTTCCACTCATTAAATGCTTGCCCAAGGCCTGGATGATTTCTGAGACAGAGCCTGCACGTATATCGATATATAAGGTTTCATATTAAGGCAGGGCAGGTAGACACACCAACATTAACAATCATCTGGCTGGCGCTACACCATCATGGAAGTTTAATAAGCAGTTTCATTGCAGTCTCATCATTATAGGCCACATTAAATCTTTGCATGTTGCTCTTCGTATAGGAGGGCCACATATGGGCAGTATATAGCGGGGTACAAAATGCTCTAAACAGAGCTGTCTTTACATTAGCTCCACTGACTTTTGGTTTCACACAGGACATGAATAGCTGTCTTCAAGTAGAAAGTCTAATTTGTTTGACACATCCACCTTTCCTCCCACTGGCCCTATGCCAACTTCCTCACTCTTTATACTGCGGCAGTTAATAGGAGCGTCAAAGAATGCCATCGCCCGGTGCGTCTCATACTGCCGCTAAATGGTGTCCTTTTGTGATGGTATCTGACGCCAAAGGACAAAACCAAGCATCTGTATTTGACAAGCTGAGAGTGAAACCAGGCTGATTTGTTGTTCTTTAACAGTGGTTCTAATTCATAGCATTCGTTTGGATGTCTCACTATGGGATACGCCTCCCTGCGTATTCCTCAGAAGCATTTATCTCATTACACCAATCCTGATTGGCTGGTGATTGCGACGTTAGCATCAGGTGGATCCACCTACCATTAAATAGCCTGTGCTACGATGCAGCATTTTTCAAAATATCTCCTCTTGCTTCGCCAAAGCAAGAAGATCTGTCTGGTGAGACATCTCACTCATGCTACTCTGAGAACCGGGGTTACGAAAGTAACCTAAAGTTTTTAGTGATGTCACATCATCATTCTCTTCACCTTCCAGTGACAATATCAGCTCATAAACATTTTAATCTGAGCTATGCCACTTTAGAAATGTTGTTATGATACATATGAAACGTAGGAACGGTATGTAGGAAGGTACAATGCCAATATTTTCTTCTGGCGACTGGGCTGTTCTATATCCCAGCATATTGCTGGTTAAGGTTTACACAGCATTGACTACAGTGGAAAATGACTGATTTCCCTTCATTTGGCTCTGTGAGGCTTTTGTGGATTCACATTTGTTCCTTATTCATATTACAACAGCAATATACACCCCCAGAGGAAATTAGTTTTAAAAGATAAAAACCATCACTGTAATGTGAGCAGTGGGGAGCTGTTGTACAGGCTGCGCATCAGGAAGGCATGACACCCTCATGCAGTATTCAAAAGCATACTTTCACATTGCTAAAAACCACAATACCTTCACTTAATATGCACCCATTTGAACAGAGCTGCACAGTAGCTGTAGACAAAGCAAAATTCATAATAGAGAAAAGAGTTTTGTGATTCTATGCGTCTCAAACACAGCCTCATTTTGCATCTCTTTGACAGTTTATCTCTATTGCTGCTGCGCTCCGTCTTTTCCCTCAGTAACATGACTAATATGATCTGAGCCACTAATGCATCACCTCAGAATGTTCTGGCTGAGGTGCACATCCATTAAGCCCAGGCAGCTAAGAAGCCGACCACAAAACAGCTTCTTTGAGTGGGTGTAGCTTCTTGCTGAGGGGTGTGATGTCATACAGGTCAATAATGGCTGTGAGGCAGGCACAACCCATTAACTCTTTCAGCTGCAGGAGCTGATAAAATTTAGGGAGTTAAGCACATTCGATCACTTGATGCTTAAATAAGTGTGCATTCCTGATTTGTTCATGGATCAATAAACTGTACTTAAATGCAGAAGGCTGATTTCTACTTTAAAACACATTAACACTCCAAGTGCTTAATGTGCCACTAAGTGTTGCATCTAACTACACATTACCCACCATGGCCTTTATTTACTGCTTTTTAAAAGGACCTATTTGACTTTCTGAGGCTTTTTTTTAGTTTTTCAAACTGATCAGAAATGCAGAAAGGTTTATTTTATGTTGCTTGGTGAGTTCTTAAAATGTTTTATCCACAAAACCTGAGTTATTTAACATATTATTGGGAAAATATACCATGCAATCCATTAATCTATTTAGTTGATACGGGCGTTGTGAGGGCTATCATTATTATTGATTAATTGAGTTACAGATTATCTTCTTGATTAACTATTTCGTCCATAAAATGCTTTTTACACAACACATTCTCACTGTGAACTCATTGCATATCAACATTTGGTCATGTATCTTCCACGTCTAGATACAACGTGCAAGGTACCCTGAGTGCGTTTGTTGTTGACGTTCTGGGACGTTGTGTCAAGTTCTGCCTGTTACATGTACTGTCTTCTTTCAAAATACACTTCCGTTTTCACAGGAAATTCACCATTTACATACAGTTTCTTTCAAAATAAAAGCACTTCGTCAGTACAACAACACAAATTTATGTTTTTTTTCCACCAACAACTAACACACATGGTTATACGATACGATACGATACGATACGATACGATACGATGCGATGCGATACAATACGATATAGGGAAATTTGTCTTGGACTCAGCAACTGTGCCATAAATGCTTTGACAGCCACAATGACAAAAAACAATTCATCAACAGCCATACCATCCTAGGTTGGGTTTAGGCAACAAATACACACGTGGTTAGGTTTAGGAATAAGAACAGGGTTTGGCTTTACAATCTTACTGTACTTGTAATCCTACGAACACCGCTCTTCCGGGTGACAGTCAGTGAAAGTTAAGGTTGTGAAAGCTGCCTTGACTTTCATTCTTGTCCTGCAGCGTTTCCCCCTAATGCCACCGAGCACCATTAAACTATAATGCCAACCGGCTGTGCATCATACCAACATTAAAGGACGGCCTTTTTCGCCTTGGTCTGAAGCAGCAAGTCACTGCCCAAGCGCCAGATTTCGACGAGTTCTGAGTGAGACGAGGTTGGTTTACAATATCCTCGAGCCCAAGATGGCATCTTCAAATCACTCATTTTGGCTCTTCAGCAATCAAAACTGTAACAATATTCAATTTAGCGTATGTGACAAAGAAAAGCAGCACATCTTATCATTTGGGCAGCTGGACACAAAGTTCAATCAGTGGTTTTGAGGCCATAGTTTGTGATACAGTTGCATTGGTTTGTATTTAAATTGTATATTTTATTTTTGTAATTTTGTTTGATTTTACAGGTCTGCAACTCTCATTTTCTGCCTTTATTTTCTCTATTTTTAGTGATAAGAGTGTTAATTTTATAATTACAATTAGTTGCCGCAAGCTAGTGTAACCTAGAATGGCCAGGTTTACAATTCAAGCTACATGGACAATGAAGTTTTGAATAATAAATGCATATATGGTGCTTTTCTTTCAGGACACTCCTATTATTCCCAGGAATTAATACCAAAAAACACAGTTCTTCCACACATTGAAGGAAATGGATACCGTATTATAGAACTGTAAACTGTAAAATAAAGTGTTTACAAGGTTTTTTGCTTTGTTGTAGTGTGTGCACCCCCTGTATATTTACTCTTCTGGGCCTTATGCGTCACCGCAGGAGTCAGATTTGGAATCAGGCTTAATTGTCCGCAAAAACCACAATATCTGGATCAGCACATGTGCTCTGCGTCATCTCTGATTGTTGTGTTTCCCCGACATAAATTGCCCGTTCAAAAGCTGTCAACCTGGATCGACTGGCCTCGTCAACCCCATGACAATCCGGAGGGAGCTGACTGTACAGGCACATTTGGGTCTTTTTTTCAGAGCTGAAAAGGTGATGCAGAAAGTGGGTTTCTGTTGGAGCTGCAAATCCAACACTGATTTAAAAAAGTTGTTTAGAAAAAAAAGAGCAGTCAGCAGTGCTTGGAATTATTCAGGCCTGTCAGGTAGTCTAAGTGAAAAGACAAATTACTGTTGCAGGAGGGTAACAAACTGATGCAGCGGAGACACGATTAACTTTCTGTCTGTTTGTCTGTCTGACTCTTCCCCTTCTTGTCTGTCCTACACTCTCTGCCTCTTGATTGCCTCCTAAATCTCTCTCATTCCGACGTGTCCCTAAATCACTATTTTGTACCAACCAGACACCCAGGCATACACAGGTAACACTTTTTTGGCACACACTGTCTTGGTGATGCATAATATAAACACTGTCTTGCTATGTAGTGAGTCATAGAAAAGAGAAAGTACAGATACGTATGTGGACAATTTGACAGCACGTTTGTTCACAGGACACACAGTGTTTTAATTAGCTGCTCCCCATCGTACCCAACATACACTAATTTGTGTTTACATCCGTACATTTGTGTCTGTGTGAGACTCACGCTGTGTCCTGTGCCTGCTCATCAGACTTGGAGATCTTCCTGTAGCAGTAGACCATTTCTACCAGCAGCCAGAAGGTCAAGAACACCAACAGCACATACATCATGATCTCAGAGTAAAGCGCTGTGGGGTCATTGGCGGCTGTGGAGCACAAACAATAACAAGGAAAATGTATTATTCAGTATGCATCTTTCCTTTGGGTGTCTGTGTCTGTTGAGAATTTATTCACCGGTTTAAGGAAGTATACTAAGCTGGTTCGTGTATGTGCAAGCACTGCTGACCCCCAGTCAAACTGTCAGTCGGGATAATATTTCTGTGGTTCAACAGTTCATTTACATTCCACTGAAGGACAAGTCCAACTCAATCTGTGCTCAACTTATTACTGTGCATCTGGACTTTTAAGGGACAATTCACCCCAAAATCAAAAATACATGTTTTTCGTCTCATCTGTAAAGCTGTTTATCAATTTAGATTGTTTTGGGGTGAGTTTCTGAGTGTTGGAGATGTCTGCTTTCTCTTTAATATAATAGAACTAGATGGCACTCAGCTTGTGGTGCACAAAGCGCCAAAAATACATTTGAATCACTCAACAGCAATGTCTCTTTCCAGAAATCATGACCCAATTACTTAAAATACTCACTGGACCTTGTCGTGAGCAGTTTCATGTGCCATGAGCCTCTCGTCGATGAGTAGATGCACAGTTCCTTCTGCATGATAATGCGGTTGGAGGGTGTAGTTCGGTATACAGAAAATAGTTCCTACATGAAACTTTTTGATTTTGGTCTTTTGGTGCTTTGAGGACTGGAGAGAAGGCAGACATCTCTGCAACCGATATCTCTAACACTCAGCAACTCACACCAAAACAATCTGGACTGATAAATAGCACTACAGGTGAGAGGAAAAACACTTGTTTTTACTTTTGGGGTGAACTGTCCCTTTAAGCAAAGCAAGGTTATGTTTCCTGGTATGCATCCTATTCGAAGACACACTTTATAAATGATTACTAACTGTAATGCATACAGAACATTATGACCCTACCTGGAGTACAATGATTATAGCGCCTGGGAAGTCAAAGGTGCCCTGTGGAGTTCTCTTGTGAGAAAAAAAAGTTTAAATTCAGTGTTTTTCATATCAGAAGGCGTGGTGTGGATCCTTTAGGTCTAGCTAATATGTTCACTTCCCTCCTTAAAAAAATATTTGCAGAAATCATTTTGCTGCTTTGCTGTATTTGTTGGTGCAACCAACAACTGTTGGTCAGTAGAATAGCGTTAAACCAACTGCAGGGTGCATGTGCGTGCATGTGTGCATCCACGAGACAAAAAAAAACAGGGACCCACTTGTGAAACAATTGCTCCAATGTGCTGCTAGTGGTCGGAAACTCCACAGGCTACCTTTAAATTTGACATAAGATGGATATGCAAAGTCACAGTGGTTCTCAGGGCATTTAACTCCATCATATCATATTTTGGTTCTACGTATACAAATGTAAGACTGTATGTACATTTTATTGAAGGGGATATGTTCACATCATTTCAAGTCTGTCTTAGAACAACACTTAAATGCCCATATGAAAAGTGAAACAGTGCTTTCAGTGTCAAAACAAAAGCCACAGTCCTTCTTTATCTGAAATAATATGAGGCTTCAGCAGTTTGAGTCCATCAGCTCAAACTGCCAAAGTTACACTCTTTTTAGTAGAGAATTCGGTAACACTTTACTTGAAGGTATCTACATAAGAGTGACATGACACTGTCATAACTATGACATCAAACGGTCATGAACCTGTCATGAACATTATGTACATGTCATAAATGTTTATGACTGCTATCATTAAGTGTCATTTGGTTTTTGTAATGACAAGTTGACATTGTTTGGGTTGTCTTGATTATGACAACTTGACATTAATCAAAGTGACATTACCAGAAGTTGTCTTTGTCATGACAAGTTGACATTAAGTTTGTTTGGGATGTCCTTATTATGACAAGTTGACATTAACCAGGATGACATTACCAGAAGATGTCTTTGTCATAACATTAATAATCACTGTGTCACCTTGTCATAAACACAAAAAGAGGTGCATTTTTTTGTTAATGTCAAGTTGTTATGACAAAGACATCTTCTGGTAAGGTCATCCTGGTTAATGTCAACTTGTCATAATAAGGACATCCCAAACAAACTTAATGTCAACTTGTCATGACAAAGGCAACTTCTGGTAATGTCACTTTGATTAATGTCAAGTTGTCATAATCAAGACAACCCAAACAATGTCAACTTGACATTAAAAAAAACAAATGACATTTAGTTACGACAGTGTCATGTCACCCTTATGTAGATATCTTCAAGTAAAGTGTTACCGAGAATTCCCTAAGGCTGAAGCTTGCTATTAACTTTACTTTGTTGTATATTTTGCAGACAGAGGAATGTGGAATTTCTCCATCACTTACACCGAAAACACATTAGAAAGGGATCTTCTAATGGCCGGTATGAACAGGAGGAATCATTGCAGAGAGCAAAAACTGTTTCACTGTGCATATGTGCATCTGACTTGAGAAAAATGTGAACCTATCCTTTAATATGTTTCATAATGAGCCACTGTGAACCACTGTTTCGGTCAGTGTGTACCAAATTCCAGAAAGCCTGCTGACCAGACCGTTGACAGCTTTCACTGATTTGCCTCTGCTGTCTCTGCAAATACAGGCTATTAGTGTAATATAATCCTTAAGATGGGAAAGCACAGATACGTTTGCTGTGAGCTAATCCATTCTATACTGTGGACATCATTACTGTAACATGATTCCCCAGCTGTAATGCAGAGTACACTGGCTGACGGCTTTGTGAAATTTGGTTGCACAGTTGTTTGAGATGTGAAGGAGAGACTGTTGAATATGTGTAAAAGATCAGACTGTAGTATATTTTGGAAAGTTGCACTTCGGAGGATAATCGCATCCAATTTGGTCTCTTCTTTTTTCCAGGTACAGATCAAACACTGGGTTACAACTAGCCTGGCTTATCTTTAATTGCCTCTGATAGTGAACTATATACCACATGCAAGCAGCTTTAAATAATGCAGAGTTAAAGAAATGGGGAGAGTTAAGTAGTCCCAAATATACATGTTGTATTGTATATTCGATCAAGGTGGGAAATGACACATTCAGCAAGCCAAGCATTCGGGAAGCAGAATACATTACCCCTTATTATAGATAGCAAAGTAGTTGGTTTGAATTAACCCCTTCATGACAACAGAAGAAAGCTTTGATGAACAATAAAAGGCAGACAAAACAAGACATACAATTATTCCTCTTCAGTACAGTGGCAACAAAAGGGAGAGAAGGAAAGTGGTGTTGTTAGTGGCAGAGTGCCCTCACACTGATGCATCACTTAGTGAAAACAACGGGCTGGAAATATATAATAAAATGCAAAAACCCACTTAAAGCAGTCAGATAAACACTTTATGCAACATCGAAGGAGGGGCATGTACAGCACAAAGAGAACACCCAGTACGCAGAAGTCAACACGGCACAGACTTGTGTTTCTACCAGGAGGGATTGGGAATTAACACGCCTGAGCTGAACCTCTCCAGCATACACTGCATGCAGCTGCATTATCATTATATTTAATATTATATCTGGGCCATTCAGTTTTAAAATGTGCAGTGAAATTATCAGTTGTGTTGTCCTGCATCTGCAAAGCAATTTCTTTGATTAAACATATCTCAGTTCTGATAATATTGGTGATATTGTAAAGCCTGAAGGAAAATATATTATGTACAGATTAATTAGATATTTTGAGCACCAGTGTTGGCTTTATGATAACTTATGTTTATATTAAGAACAAATATGACTTATACATTTATTTTAGGGCTGTAAAAGTATTTATGTTTTATTTTTTTATTCTAAAATCTTGACTTAAACGAATTTGTGATGCAATAAATAAATTGATTGAGGAAAAAAATGCTTTCAAAAACACAGCTTAGGTATCAGATTTGAGCTGAAGATCTATTGGGACTGATGTCTATTTTTGGTAACATCACAGTGGCATGCCACTGACTGCAAAGCACTTAACGGCAAACACAAGTCTGTGGTCTGAATGACCTCATGCGTAGCTCTGAAATTACCCTGCTAAACTGATTCGACTCAACACAGAACCATAACTGGACTTAACACTGATATGACACCCGAGAAATTTTGCTTAACCTGAGCACTGAACATGGTGGAATAACATAGGAAGAAGTGGAAAACTATTAGCCGCACCTTGTTGTTTCACCTTCAACTCGATTTTCTTGAGGGCTGTGATGGAGGGAGTGAAGAAGTCAAACTTAAACTCGCGATGTATTTGGCACTCATAGGTGCCGCTGTCGTTAAAGGTGACATTGGTGATTTGAATGGAGATATCTTGCAAGTCCTGGCTCCCATTCCAGGTCAGACGGTTCTTAAATGGTCCATCAGAGTCAGATGGAGTGTCAATATCATACTTGTATATCTAGGAAAGAGGAGAGGCACGCAGGCATGTTTAATATTTATATATATATATGACACATATCATATAGACTACTTTAGCAGTGACCTACATGAATTTTCTCAGGCAGGTTGTCTTGATCTTTGTCATTATCTTTATCTGGCGTGAAGAACCAATCCACATGAGTCTTTGCTTCAATCTCCTCCCTCTTCATACAGGAGATGCAAGTCAACTTCATGGGTTTCCCCAGGACTGCGTCAGTCTCCGACGGGACTTCGACACATACTGGCCGGCTCAGGCGGACTGGAGGAGCATGGAAAAGTTCAGAACACTCAGTAAAAATGTCCAAGTTTAAAGTCCTCCTTCACTCGAAAATATGTTTTGCCTGTTGTTAGCTTCTCTTGGATGTTTGACCTTCACTGTGAGAGGGATGTATGTGCAAAGTTTGAAACTAGATGTCAGGAATCCCAACTCTTAGTTTGTTTTCATCAGGTTTTGTTCTCACGTCTCATCACTAACTCTCCTGTCATTTCAGATCACGCCTCCCTCTCAGCCTGTTCAATCTGCTCATTACCTGCACCTGGTTTTCCCCGCCCATCTCCACACCTGTGGCTCATTCTCTCATTAGTCCTTCAGAATATATATATCAGTCCATTTTCCCCTGCCCTTTGCCTGATTGTCTTGTGTTTCTGCCAAGCTGTCCAGCATGCTTTCCCTTTTTTCCCCTGATGACCTGTTTTTGACCCTGCCTGCCTGTTTTTTGGACTGGACTGATTTCCTGGTTTTGATTCTGCCTGAACTGCCTCATCTAGTAAAGTTGACTTTCCCTGCAACTCTATTGCCTCTTTGTCATGCATTTGGGTTCAAACCTGTACTGGTGAATCTTACACTAGAGGCTGTTTTTACATTCAACTGCTGAAGGGAGAAAGTGTATCTGTGCTCATGCAAATCTAAGTTTAAGTAAAAGCTAATCACAACTAGTT
The DNA here is from genome assembly GCF_006386435.1 of Epinephelus moara. NCBI lineage: Eukaryota > Metazoa > Chordata > Actinopteri > Perciformes > Serranidae > Epinephelus > Epinephelus moara. The sequence goes on along the minus strand of NC_065507.1, from coordinate 20,081,939 downwards.
AGTAAGCCAGTCCTGCTCCAGTATGCAACTAATATGCAAGTATCGCATGAAAACTTAAAACCTCCAGTACACAAACACAAAGAATGGACTTTTCACTAAAGTAGGAGACATGTTGTTTAACTTTAGAAATACAACAGTATTTGCATATTTAAGGATTTTGTCTTTTTCAGTATGGGGGATGTAATGCATGTAATTTCTTAGTTTTAAACAAGCAATTTTATCTAATTTTTTGTGGCTAAACTATAAGGGATGCTAATTATTATTATTATTATTATTATTATTAAAAGCAGAGTATTTCTAAATGTCTTAAAATGTTTTTGGTAGGACATTTTTTAATGGTAATGTCTGTATCCTTCAACCTGGATGACTAATGGGAACAACAGTTTTTGAATTGGTCCTGTATTGAGCAAAAGGGTCGCAGGCAGCAGCAGTGAAACAAGCTGCAATGTAACTATTCAAGGCATTTGTGCACTGTTAATGAACGTTTTTGCCACTGACAGGCTGAGATTATCAGTGTCTGTTTAACTTGAAACAGCTCCCAAAACGCCACCACCAAACCCACCAGACTCCATTAAATAATCAATAATTTTGGGATATCTAACTGGGTGAATCATGGTTGTATTTCAACCAAACCAGGGCTGGTGATTCTTGGAACAGTGGAGCTACAAACCAAGACAGCTGTTGTAAGTTTTATTTTGTTTTTGTCAGCTTTGAATAAAGTTGTTTTACGACTATAAAATGACTGTTTATTTAAAAGGAGTCTGGTGGGTTTGGCGGTAGCAACTTCTGGGATGTTTCTGGTTAAACAAAAAGGATCTTACTAGTTAACAAAAAGGTCTATCTCTGTAAAGTGCTTTACATAATGTTGTCAGACACTTATAATAACAATGTAAGCCTGTCTGTGGAAAATAGAAGTGATTTTAGTGGATGTGCACAAATGCCCCAAGTGGTTACACTGCAGCTTGTTTCACCACTGCCGGCTGCACCCCTGACCCTCTCAGTACTGGACCCATTTCAGAAATTCTTGTTTCCATTAGTCATTAGAAACAGAAACATGGAAAATAGGGTCCATGCTGAAGAATACCAAAGTTATCCTTTAAGTGTTGAGTTCAGTTAGTGTATAAACTATACACGGCAGTAGTTTTTGAGACAGCTTTTCAATATCTGCTGAACCAAACAGGTTGCCTCAGAGTTAGCCCAGTGTAAATACAAGAGCTTTTCAAAATAAAAGTCCAAGATATAGCTACAAGTCATCATGTACAAAGTCTACATTGATATTTTTAAGGCTTTATTCAATGACTGTGAGAACGCAACTACCCACACCACAATGACAGGTGCAGATTTTAACTACAGCAATAAACATATAGCCCAGTCTTTCTAATTGAGGTCATCAGCTCTCTGTGCTTACACTCAATCCAACGCTGAGCCAGACGCAAAACTCAATAAGTGTTAAAAAGCCACGGATTCAATTATACACCTCCGTGAGCACTGGAGAGACTTGAGTCACAATACTGATAGCAAATCTAAGATCATCTGGGCCAGTAAGCACTAATGATGGCCTCTGCCCATTAGTATTAGCTTCTAGAAGGAGGAATAAAGGGAGGGAGGGAGGGAGGGTTGAATGCAGGAACTGTGGGTAGTGTAGGAGGAGGACAGCAGAATATTGTGAGCAAGCAGGAAGAAGAGAAAGAATCGATTGATGAGTAAATGCATTATAGGAGACGGGATGATTAGAGGAAGGCAGGAAGTGGGTGAAAACATGGAGGGGAAGAGCTGGGCGTTATGAACACAGAGATTTCTTGCAGAATGAAGTGGGGCAGTGTTCTCAGTGAGCTCGCCACATGGATGTCTTTGTGTGACTGTTGCCGTGTTGGCTCCAGTGCTCTTATATAACCCAAAGTCCCCCTGGGCAGACAGTGACAACATCGATTCCATCTCATCTTTTTTTTTTACTGAGGGCTCATACAAACACATGAAAGGAGGGCAGAGGAACAGTGAGACAACAGAGAGAGAGGAAACTAGAGAAAGGACAAGAAAGGGGGGGGAGCTTAACCTAGCTGTCCTCTGTTGAATGGATCGATTTATTTCACTTAATACTGACAGCACTGGGCGGCGTTAAACTGTGCACATGTCACTCGGACTGCTCTGGAAGTGGGTTTTGAGTTCACAGACAGTTGGAGGGTTCACAAACCATTAGTAAGGCCTGTGATTACTCATCTGCGCATCTATGCAACTGAGAATCTGATGGAATAAGACACAGTCAAACAAGATTTTTGTAAAGATAAGAAGCAAACATGAATTGTTAAAACAGGAGGGACATTCTTGTTTTGAGTCAGTTTGGTTATTTTATTTCGTCTTTTTTGTTTCGTGAAAATGCAACAATTATATATGGACTTCTTTTGCATATCACATGAGTGTAAAATGTTGTGTTTCATGTTGTCAGACATCAAAAATATTGTGGATAAAAACAAGATATTTGAACATGTTGCACAGATATACTTACTCTAACCTTAGTTACTGTACACATTATATTTTTGGATTATTTCAATTACTTAAGTTAACCATACTAACTCATGCTGTTACAGGACACACTGATATTTATTCCATCTTTAAAAGCCAGTCAATCATGTCATATGTTGGGGTGGGGGTAGGTAGATAGGTACATATGTGCATGTATGTATGTACTGGAGGGCAAACAGGGTATACTTTTCTAGCCATTTACAGTACACCCACCTATAAGCCAAACATCTACTGGAATATATGTGCGAGTAAATCCACTTCCTCCTTGGTAACCTACTACCAAGCTGTACACAACCCTCATCAACTACCATATATATGTGTAGGTCTATATGTGTTCATACTGTATATATGAGTATGTGCGTACTGCTGTTCCTATAGGGCCAACAAAATGTAGCACAACTTAGTTTTACCTTGTCTGTGATCATGTTTTATGCTTGTTGGAAATTAGCATTAGCTGCATTAGATAACTGTTGTGTAATTTTCTATGCATTTGTCCTTATCAAGTAAACATTAAATAAAATTAAATGCAATATTAGTAGGAATAATTCCACATTGTTATTTTGGACTTGCATTATTAAATTGCAATATTGCAGAGTAATTATACCATCAGCAGTAGCAGCACTTGAACTACTATTATGCTTAAAATTGTAATGTGCAAAATGTTATTGCTTGTCGTTAGCCTCAGGGTAATTATAGTTCCTACCTGTTGTTGTTTGCAGGGGCAGGTGTGAGTGTAACAATCTCTAAGTAACAGGTGCAACAAGTTGGATGCACACTGTCTTGCTCTACTGAATAAGAGTGTTTGTAGCCCACAGGCCAGAAAGACTGGAGAACTTATAAAGTACTTAAGAGTGATACTTACCAACAAAAACCAAAAGTGCCAAAGTTTGCAGATGAACTCTGGTGTGAGTTACCATATTAGGCTCTGTCTGGAGCTGCGGATGGACAGTGTCCCTTCTTGACGCTGCTTCCTGGAGAATCCCTTAAGGAGGCCAGGAGTGAGACAGCAGGAGTTGTTGAAATGACTTCAGGACCACAGACAGCGCCTCTCCTCGGCAGATGAGCGCGCAGGTAACTTCCCTCCTCACGACTGAAAATCCAAAACCAGACTGTCAGCTCAGCCCCAGAGGCAGGGCGTCAAAACACAAAAGGTGTAAAAGAGTTGTGGAAACGATGCGCTGCAATCTCTACGTCTGAATCTGAGTCTTCCAACAACCCCCTGACTCGCTGTTCATCATCTATCTAGAGAAGCACTAACTTCATTATTCACTCCACTCGGTGCAGTAAACAAGTCCGTGATGCGAGACAGCTACTGTAGCGATACACCACTCCTCCTGCTGCTGTCATTCAGTCCAAATCCATCCAGAGAGACAATAAAAAAAGAAAAGCAGCGAAGAAGAGGAACCTGTGGATTCTCAAAAGCCGATTTAGTCACTTGCAGTTGCGGGATCTGCTCTCACACACAAACAGCTACGGCAGTGATAACAGTTCTCTTATTTCACCCTTCAGAGAACAACTGTTTCAAGTCTATTTCCTCCATTAAGGATGACTGATGACATTTCCCAGCCGCGTCTCGCTGCCTTTGTTTTTCAGCAGTCACTTACCGCTGGGAGAGCGGAGGCTTCGATACGCATGCGTGAGTCACTCCCTCCTACACTACAATGTGCATGGCCATATTATTGTCACTTGGGTCGGCCTAACCGACTCATCACGCCAGCCTGTTTGCTTTTGCTTTTGACTGCAGGAGCTAAACAAACAAACCATAATATGTCCTTTCATCACGTGAGCATAGGCTATAGAAACCAAATGTAAATCAGCTGTATTAAAGCCTAGGAGCAACAACAAGGAAAAAATGGCTTTGCATGTGTTATATAATCATGTTTAGCAGCTGCTAGAGGAGCTCTTTTCATTTGTTACACATCAGTAGGTGCATTCCTTCTACTTCCCAAGTCTTTGTAATGTCGCCGTAGTCCGAGCAGTGGTGCCCGGAGAAATCTTTCACCATGGTGGCCAGATGGGGCCACGGAAAATCTTAGGATGGGACACCAAAACCACAATTCATAACCTGATTTCAAGACTTTAATGATGCTGCTGTAGCTGAAATCTAAGTCAGTATGGACTGTCCCACATACTCTGCACAGGATGCAAGCATATAGAAGCATGAAATAGTATCATACATGTCAGGATTTCTACCCTGGCTTCATGATAAGCACATCCACAGGCTGATCTATATCTTTGTCCACTGCAGCAATGAAGCTGATAAAGTACCGTGCAGGACACACAGCCCTACAAATCAAATGATCTTCTATCCTCTAGAGTTTAGCTTCAAAAGGGCCTGACCTTTTCTGTCATATTCTGTCTATATTTGGGTACAAACTTGTCCATGCTGCACAACTGCGCACCGGAAACATCTGCCTTCCCTTTCTCTCTAATCATTTAAGGGATGAACAATAACGCAGAATATGAAGGGGAGAGAAGAAATGATTCACTGGCTCAGGTAGGAAAGGACTGAAACCTTACTCCTGCCCATCACGCCAACACAGCCTGCCCCAGAAGAGGAGTGAAGTGACTGCTGAACGGTGTAATTATATCACATCTGTGTCTCTCGCTGAAAGCTGCAGTGATGTGGCTCTCTGGTAAAGGCTGAGAGTTGTGATGAGGATGCAATAAAATGGCCACTAGACTGAATCCAAAGAGAACAGGCTGCTCTTTTTCGTGTCTTTCTCTATTCCTGCAGCACATCCAGTGTGATTATCAGTATTGATTGCCCCACAGTTTCATGTGGAAAATCTATCTGATCTATTACCCACTTTAATGTGTATTGTATTCCCTTCTGTATGAAGAGGCTTGTGAAAGGGCTGTGCTTCATTACAAAGAAAACCTCTTACATATTAGGCCTACTGATTATATGGTAACATCTTTTAGTTTAATGTTTGATTTGTTCACAGAAAAGTAAATCTACTTTTTTATTACAAAGCATACAGTCATGTACTATATATGTATATATGTATATATATATATATTATTATTATTATGTATATATCATGATGATACATCTGAAGATGAGATTTGCTGTTTCCATGTTTTTGTCACACACTCACACTGTTTTCTTATCCCTAATCTTTCTGAGACACCCACAAAGAAAGCAGGATTACTGTGATGTTTGATGTGACCTGTCAACTCTGTGAAAGAACACAGAAAAAAAAACTGAAAAATGAACCAGTGATACAGCACCCTGAGAGATCCACAATAATCTCACTGTAACATCACAGTATTTAATCTTGCAGCCATTGTATCTGGAGTAATCAGAGGATTATGCCTGAGAAGAATTTCAGCATCTCTTTACAACACCACCACCACAGTTTCTTTTTCTGTGTTTATCTGTACACATCAAAATCAGAATGAGGACACACTGTGTTGGAGCTGTACAACGCTGAGAAGTGTTGACAGAGTCAATCAACAGTTGCTCAGTTGCTGGAGCAGATTTTAATGTAAAAAAGAACGGCAAAGAGGCAGCTGAGTGCACTCTTGTGTTGCTGTCAGCATCAGCAGTAGGCCGGCACTCTGAGGAGCAGACTAAATATGGCAGGCCTGGTTGAACCACATCCTGCAGATAAGGAAACCATAGCAACCGTAATGCAGTACCATGGTGACTACAGGAGGCCTGCTAGGCGACAGACCGCAGACTCAGGAAGACAACAGGAAGCCTCAAAGCCAGCTCTCTCTCTTTTTTTATTATTTTTACAAGCACCCACAAAAAGAAAAGCAATTCAAAGAAAAGGGTGAATAAAAAGTGTGTTTTCACTCTTCAAGTGCTCATCTGTGTTTGGAGCTGAAGTGAACCGAATAAGAGAGCACCAACTCCATAACAGGGGAGCAAGAGGACAGCATTAACCAGCACTCTACATACGGGAATGAATACTTGAGTGTATAAAGAAGTAGGTCAGAAACAGTATGTGTTTGCTCATGTATGTACTACATACATGTGCCTGTGTGTGTATGTGTGTGTGTGTGTGTGCAGAGCCCCTTCGAGGATGCACTGAAGAGAGCAGATTTCTAGGGATTTGGAAGGATTTCAAGATTATAACATGATTACAGCAGACAGCCATGGATGAAACATGTTGGAAATTGAGATGTAAATCTCATCTGCAGCTCAGTTAAGTCAGTGTAAGGAGGACTTCACTCATCACTCTGAACATCTATCATATTCATTCTCAATCCATCTGTATCTGTACAGCCAGCACTAGATTTTGCAGTTATAAATATTTAAATTATATCAGAAGAAGTCTGTCAGTGTTCAGAAATATCTAATGAAAAACAAAATGCTTGAGTCTAACAAGGGTGAGTTGCTGTATATGTATATAGATATGCACTCTGAACAAAAATCGCCCATTTTTTACAGGTTACAGTTAAAGATCTAAGTTTTTATGCAGACAAAAGAATAATTTCTCTCAAATTTTGGTCTCAAACTTGTTCGTGTTCATAAGCACCTCTCCTCTTCCAAGATGATCCATCCACCTGACACGTGTGGCATATCAACATGGTTCAACCTTGGGATGGTTACAATAAAAGGATGCTCTAAAACTGTGGTTCCCAACTGGTCCACGGGGTCCAGATTTCTTCTTTGTCATTGGTTCAAAGTCCACACATATTTGCGCTTGGCCATGTCATCGAGCCAGTTTGCTGTCTCTGTTAAGTCTGTCAGTCAATCACTCTACAACAGGAAATGACACTTCAAAACAAAAGCTTGTGAGGAAAATCACTACTTCAAAAATAAAATGCATTTTTCACAAACCTGACATGTTCACGAGTCACTTGTGGTCCATTCAGAATGGACCCGTGACCCACTTTTGGACCGTGACCCACCAGTTGGGAAGCATTGCTCTAAAATGTGTTGCTTTATCATGACAAAAAATACATTTATTAGGATTTAACATGACTTGTGTTACAGAAATGCATTTTTTTTGGTCACAGATACCCCAGAGAAGCAGCCAGAATCCCCTGTGACCACCATTTGCCCCATGCAGCGCGACACATCTCCTTCACATAGAGTCCATCAGCTTGTTGATTATGGCCTGTGGGATGTTGACCCACTTCTCTTCAATGGCTGTGTGAAGTTGCTGGATATTGGCAGGAATTGGAACATGCTGTCACATACACTCATCCAGAGAATCAGCCTCAGTGGGTGAAATGTCTGGTGAGTTTGCATGTCATGCAAGAACCAGGATGTTTTCAGCTTCCAGGAACTGCGTAAAGATCTTTGCAACACGGTGCCGTGCATTATCATCGCTGCAACATGAGGTCATGGCGACGGATGAATGGCATGATGATGGGTCTCAGGATCTCGTTGCGATATCGCTGTGCATCCAAACTGCAGTCAATAAAATGCACCTGTGTTTGTTGTCCATAGCTCACGCCAGCCCATTCCATAACCCCTCTGCTCACAGTGCTGTCATTTGCAAACCACTTGCCCTCATGACGCCACACGCGCCGTCTGCCATCTGTCCAGCACCGTGTAAACTGGGATTCATCCGTGGAGAGCACGCTTCTCTACAGTGCCAGACGCCATCGAAGCTGAGCAGTTTCCACTCAACGGCGATGAACTGCTGTCAGGTCAAGACCCTGTTGGGGATGACGAGCATGTAGATGAGCTTCCCTCAGATGGTTTTGCAGAAATTCTTCAGTTGTGCAAACCTGGTTTACATTGGTCTGCGGTTGTGAAGCTGGTTGGATGTACTGCCAAATTCACAGAAACAACATTGAAGACAACTTGCGGTTGTGAAATGAACATTCATATATATACACACACGGCATGGGATTTTGTGTGTGATCTCAGGTTTGATTTGAATGTTGTTTTGTGGTTGTTTTCCCCGTTAAAATGGCAACAAACAGATGGAAGTAAACACAGCCCTTTTTGATTCTTCCAAACAGTTCACTCTTTTCAGATGTAAGCATTTTGTTTTTTATTAAATATTCCCAACAGCTGCATTTCGTATGTAATTTTATACATCATACATAAACATATCTATGCATATAATCACACAGACAACACACAAATACAATCCTACTAAAAATAACCCTTGTTGATGTAAACAACTAGAGCAAGCATAATGTACCACTGCACATCGCCACACAAAGATGCGCACACACACACACACACACACACACACACACACACACACACACACACACACACATATATGGCTCCAGAGCAGCTCAGCCTGGAGTTATATGATGCCATGTCCCACAGTGAGGCAGACACACACAGGCCAGATCAGCGGCACGTAGCAGCTAATCTAACTGATAAGGCACATAATCTCAGGGAGCCACTGAACCACACCCCTCATACGCACACACACATGTACACACTGCTACGGGGCACTGCCAGATTCAACCTGGGGGACTTGGCACAGAGCTCTAAGCTAACACTGATAGTAAGTGAAGACTTGTTCCATCTGACCTTCTGATTTGGCTCACAGCCCCCTGTAGGAATACTCACTTTCTATTATAAGAACCAGAACCCCTTGCGTCGGATAAACTATCAAACCAGAGGAAGGCAGCAGCAGTGCAGCACAGACTTCTTTAACAAGATTTAAAGTTTAGTTGCTACTTTTAGTTTCACTTGGGTGAGCTGTTGGTTATAGTCAAAGTTCACTGCAATAAAAAAAAGGGCTTAGAGAGGAACAGTTGGAGGACCTGCACGTCTGCGAAACAGAGGAAAGGTGAGAGAATTGTAGTTTAACATGAAATATTCATGAAGACATGTTGTGGGTCGTCACCTCTACAAGAGCGAGAGGTTGCTGCGGGCAGGAACACGGGAGCATAAGTATCACCTTGTGTTCATTTAGCAGAAGTTTATTGTCTCAATTAGAATATGGTAATGAACAAGGCCTGTCTTAAAAGGCCTTTATTAACTCCTGACTGAGAAACTATTTGGACAAGATGACAGATTGTGTCACACGGCTGCTGGTTGCCGGAGAATAATTTTGTTCAGGATCACAGATAATTAAAAAGGACACAGCTTAATTGTTTTAAAGCTGGTGCGAGTTAAGACAGAGGTCGGTCAGAACATCCTTCAACAAACATGGAAGAATATTATAGAGTGCACACATAATAGAGCTATTTTGCAGAACATATTTCTCAGCATTGATCCACATTCTGATCCAGTTTCTGTTCCCACAGGTCATCAATATCTGTATGCCCAGTTGTATTTTGTATTTTGATCTGACTGCTCAGCTCCTGCTTTCCTGGGACGCTGTGATGCAAGCAGTCTTGGCTCTCCAGCATCTGGCAATCCTGCAATGTGTCAGGGTTGTTGCTCTGGACAGTGTCACTCCTCTGCTGGTCAGAAATATGACTCTCCAGTTTATAGTTACTGAGACCTCTGCTCTCTACTCTTTGTTGGCTGTGACTCTTGCTAGCAAGAATACTGTCCTGCTGCTGGCCGTCAGCAGGGCTGTAGCCTTCCATGCCAGGATAACGCTCCTTCTGCCCCTGCTGAGTGGTGCTGCTGTCTGCTTTCATACTGCTTCTTGTCCCGTCTTTTGACTTGCTGTCATGCTGCCGGCTCTGTCTGATGTGGCCTAATGTGATTTGGAGCTCATTGAGGCGCTGTGATACATAGCGTCTCTTCAGTTCCAGCAGGACTGTTCCATTACGACTCAGGCTCGGCATGCTTGTAGGTGTTGCCCTCTGCATGGGGATGTATCACAGAAAATACATTATCCATGATTTGTGGTAAAATATATCAATGAATCCATGCACATAGTCATAACTAATGAAGCAAATATGCAAATACAGGCACATATATTCATGCATAATGATTCACACATTTTTCTTTTTAGTCAGGGCTGAACAGGAGCAAATGAACATGAACACAGCATGATGCTTGAATGAGTCAACTAAATTTATTAATGTAATATGCCACCTACAGTATGTATGTAATATGTATGAAATGCTACAGTGAGTAGTGAGGAAGTAAAAATGTCAGAAATGAACTATTAACAGATTATTCTCTAAGCCCCTCACATCACAAAATTAAATTATCATGCAGATTAGTTTTCTGGATTATGTCCTCATACATGAAATGTATAGTATTCTATATAATTACCGCAGAACGGTCGCCAGCACTGTTCTCTCTCTCCTTTAGCCATGTGCTCATTTGAGCTCTCTTCTGTAGCTGCACGCTTAGCTGCAAGAAAGACTCATTCATGCGGTCAATTTCTTCTTCTATGCAGGACATCTGTGATAAAGGAAATGGTAAAGTCACGTGTGGTGCTGAGGAACAGTTACTGTTCTCTACAGTTTCAAGATAGTCTATGATTTGTAGCGTGGTAGAGTGGTACCTGCATCGGTGTCCCTTTTGGTGGTAAGCCTGCAGAAAATAAACAAGATATTTGATTGTCGGTGAAGATTCTCAGTCGTCCAGGTCATGGTAATCGTAAGTGCTATATCGTAGGCAACTGGGCTTGCTTGCGTTCTTGCGTTCAGTTCTTCCAGAACTGAAGAAGCTTCTTGGATGAGAGGCGAAACATCTTCAAGAAACGCAAGCAAGTCCAGTCGCCTACGATAAAGCACTTACGAAGATATTTGATTCTTCAAAACGTATTTTGTGGGTTCTTATGAATGCTTGCACACCCCTGCATATGTTTGACCAATAAAATCCTTTGTTCCAACTGCTGTCATACCTCTAGCTCAGTTAGCTTGTAATTAAAATGGTAAATGTCTTATCAATTTGGTTTCTGCTTAGCTGAGATACAATGAAGATGCTAATGTAGCTGATATGCACTTGCTAGTTGTATGTTGTTCAAGAAATGTTATAAGTTGGTAATGGTCTCAAACAAACAGAAGCACATGGCTGGTAATTATGCAGAATGATGTCATCGGACCAGTGGGTGCTAGCCTGTTGGACCTTAATCAAACAATCCTTCTTCCCTGGTTGGCATTATGTAATGTTCCATGCAGTAGTGATATAACAATGGTAGTGAGGGCCCTAAGAAGAACAAGCTACTGATATTTCTTGCTCCTCCAGTCCGCATGTCAAAGTATCCTTGGGCAAGATACTCAATCAATCAATCAATCAATCAATCAATCAATCAATCAATCAATCAATCAATCAATTTTATTTATAAAGCCCAATATCACAAATCACAATTTGCCTCACAGGGCTTTACAGCATACGACATGCCTCTGTCCTTAGGACCCTCACAGCGGATAAGGAAAAACTCCCCCCCAAAAAAACCTTTAACAGGGAAAAAAAACTAAATACTGAATACGGTAGCCTCGGCTACCAGTATGTGAATTTGTGAATATGACTCATAGTGTAAAAAGCACTTTGAGTGGTCGGAAAACACTAGAGAGGTGCTATACAAGTGCAAGTCCATTTGTCAGATCGGAGATCTGATGTCTGGAGCAACCAAATGGTGTAGTCAGTAAGTTACCAAGAGGTGTAGTTCCGGGCCATTAATCTTTGAAACTGCAAGGAGAGCGTATTTTTCAGAGAAAAATGGAACTTGGAAGCAATGGGCGTTTAATTTCCGGATGAAATTCTGTGTCTGAATAGGTTTTTGTTGTGTGGAGTGGACAAAGGCACTATTTAGGAGGAAACTTTTTTTTCTTGACGATAATTTGCACCAGACCCTGTGTGCATAGTTGTCACAGGAAATCCACAGGCGAATATTCCATATTTCCGCACATTTTCACATCGCACTGGTGATGTCTTAATGGAATCTGCATTGATCTATTAACACACAACTGAAACACTTAGTATATGATTATTGTGTATCTAGGAGAAGCACAGCCTCCTATTGCCTTCAGAATAGCTTCAGTGCTTATTGGCATGCTGCCATTAAAGTCATGAACTGTTTGTGTTGAGTTACTGGTCCATTCTTCTGGAACAAAAGCTCTTTAGTTGATGGAAGTGAAAATCGACTTCACTCTTTTTCTTTTCAGGACTTCCGATAATAGTTTAATGATGTTTAGGCCTTGTGAATGGGGAGGAATAGAAAAGTGTCTGACTTCAATCTAAAATCACAATTAAATGTGTTTATTAGTATATATTTATATAATGTGGGAACATTATGGGTTTCACTAGATAGCCTGCCGTTATGGATTAATGGCTCCATGGCAGGAAATTGTATTCTGAAAGCATTAAATCCATCATCACCACATAAAAAAACAGTGTGCAAGACTGCTGTTCAGACCTTGATATGTTTTCCATTGATTGAAAGTCAAAAGGCTGTGCGCCAAGGTATTTTATTTGGTATTCTGACTATGAATGTCATAAATATCATGTTTATTTTTCCTAAATTAAGTAATTTAGCAATTATCCAGTCTCTAAATGGTGATATTTTCAATCACTTTTTGTTCGTTGTTGATGCATGTCTCGTGCCATTGCCATTGCAGTGATAGATGCATAGTGTCAAACTAAGGGGCTAGGGTTCAATCAGTTGTCTTACCTGTGTCTGCACCCCCAGTTGAACTCTGTTTGAGGTTTGTGATGAGCTGTTCTAATTTGAAATATTTGTATTTCTGAAGTCTAAATTGGAAGACAGGCAGAAAAGTGTTAAAATACATAATTTTGTTTAAAAGGAACATTATAAACTCTGCTGAAGGTCTTTTTATCACCAACCTGCTTGCTAATAGCTGCTGAGAGAACTGCGCTTCAGTGGGAACTGTAATGTTGAGAAATTCCTCAACCAATGCCCCATGCTGCCCATCTGAAGCGTTGAATTTTGACTGTGAACAGGAAGCATAAAACAGTGATCTGTAGCCTCTCCACGCAGTAAGATGGATGATGTGTGAGGCCTAAATAGCACTTACTCACCTCCGCTGTGTTCCATTTGAAAGAGAAGTTGAACAGCTGAAGGCTTAAAGCTGAAATGGCCTCGTGGAGAGCTTGCATAAAGCTCTGGGGTTTGGATCCTGGATAAAAAAAGAAAAACAAATATCATATTGTTTCCAAAGAAGATTACATACTTTGCCCTTTTTAAGGATGATTGCCAAAGCTAGTGTGCTGTATTACATGAATTGTTGCCAAACAATGACACAAAACTGGCTCTTCGGACTCTCTTCTATACTATTTGTCTGATTACCTGATGCTATGTAGGCCATGGACTGCAGAATAGTTGCGATGAAATGTCCCACGTGCTGAAGCTTTGCCTCTGACAGATAAAGGATTTGATTGGATGCATCGAAATAAAAGTCCCGTGAGCAATGTGCCAGCATATCCTTGTTAGAGGGAGACGAAGAAACAGGGATTGACTTGGCCAGCAGCAGCAGCACGGAGGGGAACAGCGGGCAGTTTGCAAGCGACTGCATCACCTGGCAGCCAAACAGGAAAACGGCAGAGTGCTGAGGTGAGAGGTTATCCAGTGCAGTTGGGATAAGTTGCCCATCATGGTTCTCCTGGACAGAACGCTCTGGAGCTGCTAAAACGGAGGGAAAATGCTGCATTTTAGTTTTCATATTTACCATAATTCTATGTCACATTAATTATGAGTTTAATTTATCTTTCTTGGGCCTTCTGTCATCATGCTTCTGTACCATTGTGGAGAGGCTGACCAGACTCAGCTGTGTTAAGGCTCTGTAAAGACTGTTGGATCTCCTGCAGCGTCTTGAATAGAGGTGATATGCTGACCAGCTTGGACAGGTCGTGGTCGCTTAGACAAGGAGCTGTGCTCTGTGAATGGACTGCCAAAGACAGGATCATCTCACTGGGGTGAATTACATCCTGATTGTCTCGAAAATTCAATAAACCTTGGTCTAGATTGTTCCTTACCTGGCTCTGCTTTGGTCATATTCATTGATGAAAACTGTGTACATAATTTTAAAGACAAATTTACTAGCCACTTAATTATCCCAAGGTATTCTACAAACCATAGACTGCATATAAAGATGGATGAGACAGCTCCCCAAAAGTGAAGCTAAAACATCTGGGTCACCCCCTGGTGGCTGGTTGCAGTACAGGTCATAAAGCCTGCCCTCTCTATGTCCATGGATGGGACATGGGCCAAACTGAAACTGAAAACTGAAAGAGCACATCAAAAAATGTTTTTGGTCATTTAAGGTTGTTTTTATCCCGCTGCTGTATGTTTAAGTGTTCGCTTTTCTGCTAAGTTTGGTTTTAATTAGTTATTCAATGCTTTAAAATGGGGATTTTACAATATGATTGACAACCGCGTGAGCCAACTGGTGGGCTTGCATTCAGTGGCGCTGCTCATAATTGGTTGGATGGGTGTATGGGTGGGAAACTCAGACTCTGGCTCCAAATGACGTCACCAGAGCAAGATGGCAGCAGTCGGTTTTTTCACTTCACTTCTGTACAGTGGGTGGTAAATGGAGACATGTCATCCATCTTTATACACAGTCAATGCTAGAAACACAATGAATGCCACTACAGTACCTGTGTATAGCACATGTTGGTGTCACCGGGCTGTGTGTATCCCGCTTGCGGCTCACATTCTCTGGCATCATGAGGGCCGCTGAGACAGTACAGGGGACCAGGCAAATCCTGGTTCTGCCAAGCCTCTCCTGTCAGCCTGCATAAGAGAGCTTCCACTGACCTGAGCACAGCGCCCAGTAATGCTATAGAGGCCTCAGCTGGGGTGATGGGGGTGTGCGGTGGCATGCAAGACAGAGTTTAAAGAAAAACATTTAATTAAGGATGCCAAAGTTTTCAGCCTCTCAAAGAACAAGAATGGGTGATTTAAAGAGTAAAATAGGTAGATACTGTATGAGTCTTTGGACCATTAAATGCAAAAGACGTACTTGAATACATCTGCATTATCTTTACATGTTATCCCCTTGAGGCTTGACACAGGGGGAAACTTCTTTGTCTGATGGTAACATGTTATATTCTATTTGGTTAAAGCTGGGGTAGGTGGTTCTCTGCTCTACTGAGTTTTTTCTCCATCTTAAAAACGCTTCAACGATATTGACAAGTGTTATATCGCATTTATTTTCAGACTCTCTTTTTGATAAGTCTTTCTTCCTTTTTTGGGTTGCTTTGGGGTGGAGGCAGTTGGTGCCAGTGCTGGAATAGCACCATTTCTGCCATATTTTCTACCATGGAATCAGGGTTTCACCTAGCCTGGAAATCCAGACCCAAATCTAGAAAAATTTAGGGTCTGGCCATGAGTAATGCAAATGGCCCAACTCGAGGGCCAACACCAAGCATGCATTTTTAAATATCACTGCATGCAATTGGATAACACTACGACCAATCAGAACAATACACGGGGTGACGTATCCAGAGTGCTACCAGTGGAGCTAACTGGTACATTAGACTTTGCCGTATCCGGTCGGCAAAACAGCAAAAACGTCCTTCTTGCAAAGGAAAGACTAGAGCACCATCTTCTGTTCCTCTTTTAGAGAAAAAGCCAAGTCTAACTCGTTCATTGTAGCGGCCAAAGACGTTTCAAACAACTGGTGTTCATCCGTAGCCATCTTGCACTGTTTACTGACTGATTCCGGACTTCGTCGTCGCAGCGCTGTCGCCATCTGTTTAGCTCGCCTCTGGCCCGTCTATATCAGATACACCGATGTGATTGGTGCAGCTCGGTTTTATGGGCATAGGTAATGAGCATCATTACTGATTGCCAGAGTGACTCGCTGAGCGAATTCAAATTGTGCTCTCGCAAGAACTCTGGATTGCCAGGGTAGGTTTCACCATCTGAAATGGCATGTATGCACATCTGCATTTGTAGAACAGCCACTGGATCACTCTCTCGCTGAAATGACCCCCAATTGGCCAAAGCCTCCCATCACTGGCTTGATTTTCAAAGACTGAAAACAGAATCAACAGGAGGTGCAGAAGTCTAGTTTTCTCTCACACCACTTGAATTATAATATGCTAAGAGGTACTTATGGATTTATTTTTTTTGCCCAATGATGCCAAAACCCCACAAAAAAAAAAATATATAAATTAATTAATCAACACATAACCCACCATGAAACCACAATTTTGTTTTTGCACTATTTTGTTATTTTTATGCTTTGGTTCTTTGTGCTATGCTAAGCTTAACAGTAGCTTTACATTTTTAATAGACAGAGAAAGAGGTATAAATCCTCTCATCTAACTCTCAGCAACTAAGTACAAGGTATTCCTTTTATCATCTTGGTTTAATGATTTGACAAGTTTGTCTTGTTTCTTCAAAAGAAGATTTTTTTTTCTTTGCCCATTGACTATTGCTTTGAAGAGTTTCTCTAACGAAATCTGTTCCCATCATTAAGTTTTACCTTGTGTATCTCTGCCTCCTGCACTGCTGTTAGATGGTTTATGTCTCATTGCATTGTGGACGAGCAGCTCCTTAAGAAGACTCAGTTTTTTGTGATCCATACTGTCGAAGACATTCTGAAATAAAATATACGATTTTAATTGCGTTTTGTGGCACTTGAGTCTTGAATATTACATATTTTAATAGTTGATTCTTTCTTGAAATAATTATTTGCTGCCTTAACTCCACCATTATAAAACTCACCTTGAGTGTTTCAGTCTGCTGACAAATATTTCTGTAAAACTCCTGTGTGTCTTTGCGGTGTCGAGCCAGTTGTGATGCTATGTGCAGGTTCTGATCCTCTAGTTTGTCGTACAAAGTCTTCACATTTAACTCCTCCAAATCACAGCGCCCTGACAGACTTCCTAAACGGGAGCAGTAAATGTCAATAATAAATGGGCTGAAAGAAAAGGAAAAAAGTCTCATCCAAGATACTCTCCTGATGAATGGCTGCACCTTGAAATCAAAAGCTTCCTTAACTGGGCGCCATAACAATTCAGTGGAGCCTCTCTAGCTTTTTAGACAGTCCAGATGGAGCATGCAATGGATGATAAGTACTTGAATTTAAATTGCAGAGGCTAAACTAGAGAGCCAGAGATAACAGCACAAGTCATTTAAGTGTGATATTGGCCATTATTTTCTTTATCATCAATCAAATGGGGAAAGGGCTGTTAACTGCAACCTGGTCGTGCGTGATGGTTTCATAATGACTCGGCCATTGGGCATTTAAACGCCCTATCAAGTTGCATGAATAATGCAATGAGCACTAAGTGAGAAACATTAAAGCCAACTCTATATCTAAGTTATTTCAAGCATTACCACAGAGCAGATAAAAACAATGGCAAATATATTGAAAACCAGTCAAAAGGCATTGTGAAGACTTTTCTGGGAACATTTGCAAAGACTGATTTATGGCCAGGTTATTAAACAGAAGCAGAAAAACATAAAAATGGATGAGTTATTCACATATACTGTGTATTCTTTTAGCCCTGCTGGCAGCGCGGCTCTATAGCATGGATGCATAAAGAGAATTCGATACAACCTTGGAGGCTGTTCAACTGCCACATATAAAGTTACCTGGACTATCAGCACTGCTTCTGCACTCTGTAAGCCCTTAGAGCAGGCACACTAGAGACTTCTGCCTGCCAAGCACTTAGCACTCTGCTAACTTGAATGGGGATAAAATGATTCATTACTGCAGTTCTTCTACACTTTCCAAATGTTATCAGACTGAATGGATCAAATTCTGATAATGAAATGAATCATTTTGTGGGGGTTGTGACACTCAAAACAAATTAACCACTGATTTACAGACGTGTCTTTGCCCATTTAAGTCAATGGGAAAAAGTCTTTTCGGGCCAAATGGCAGCACGTGACAGATGTAATTACACTGTTTGGCCACTATGAAAATTGGCTTTAAAGCCTGGCACATTACCTATGGGCCTGCTCTATGGATGGCAATGACGGGTTGTCAGGGGTTTGGTATGTCTACTACCTTGATCCAGACTGAAATAGACAGGAATTTGTCCAGCACTTTGCTTTGTGACTGAACACCAGTGAAGTCAATGACATTCCCATCAGCCTCTGCCCTTCTTTGTGATTAGTGCTACTTGGCAAACGTTAGCATACTGTGAAACTAAACTAAGACGGTGGACATGGTAAATATTATACCTGCTTAAGCACAGAATAATAAACTGTGAGCTTACCTCCTTTTGAAATAGCGGGCTCCTCAGCTTCTGCTCCCTCTCCTACACCTCTACTGCCCAGGAAGCCACCTGGGCTTGGGACAGCTATGCTAAAACACAAATACAAAGCCACGCGTATAACATAGGTTATGCATTTTACATGGTTTATATAGAGAGGTTGACCTGATAAATGAGACAGAATATATCATTAAGGGTACATACAGGACATAGTAGCCTATGTGCTACAAGGAAACCCAACATCAGTGTCCAGGATAAAACACACACACCATCACTTCTGATCTCAAGCCAACAGACCTGTCTCCACTGCAAACACAATCCACTGGACAGAAGGGCTTCCCAAGGCTGCGCCACTTTGGCTTAGTCCTCCACTGGGAGACAAGTTTTGCTTTGCCCGGTCGCAGAACTAGCACTGTGGTGGTCAACACCACAACGACAACCAGCAGCAGACTCAGGATCCCTACACACAGTCAGTGTCATGATAAAATAACAAGCAAACTCATTACAGCCAGGCACCTGCATGATAAAATGTTGAGTCAGCATTAATAGTGAACAGTAAGGATACACACCTGCTATCACTCCCCAGTCAGGTAGAAGGTTGAGTCTATGCTGCTTGACAATACCGTACTTAACCAGCTGTGCCGGGGTCATGGGCTGGAAGACGGAGGCCCGAGGGTCACACTCTGTCCCCTCCTCACTGACCACAACCACAATGCTCCACTCTGGGACAGCGCTGTCAACAAACACATACTTCCCTGTCTCTAAAAACACATGGGCAAACCTGAGAAAAGGAGAGGGGCAGAGAAAAGCTTGTGGTATAGAGGGGATTTGGTCACAAAATTAGATTTCAGATAATCAACGCTTGAGGCTCCTACCTACAGATTCAACTATACCTGGTGGAGTTGAAGTTTGTCTGCTTCATGAGTATCTGCAGACGTCTGAAGGCACCAAAGTCCCAGCTGGGATTACTGTTAAACAGGTGGTCCTTCTGGTACACCGGGAAGTGGCTGAGATGGCGGTCTTTGGGATAAAAAGAAAGTTACCGCAAGGTGTGTTTAAAGCAAAAGGAAATCCCACTGTCATGATGTAAAAACTAACATGAAGGTAAACAAAATCGGTACCAGTGTGGTTGATGGTGAGATGGAAAATGAGCATGTCACCAGAGGACAGACAGGCGATGGGGTTGGGGATACGAGGAAGGACAGCTAGGTTGGCATCATCATCATCCTCATCATGTCCTGTGTCTCTCTTCTTTCTGGGTCTTGTATTCAGGAGTTCTATTGGTCCTGAATAAAGGTAAATCTGTGCTCAGGGTTTAGACGATCACTTTGTTCCTTTAAATGATGCTGAATACAGACATTAAATGGTTTGGTTAAAATTATTACAAAACCAGGCACCTGTCAGAAACTGATTGATGAGCTCTGTCTGTGTGGGAATCCAACCAAACACCCCGTCAGGGTCGAACTGGACCAAATGGATTTTACCAATACTCGTTGCATGGATATCTGGTCCTAAAACATTCATTACAGTCTGGAAGTAAACAGACACAAGCTCAATAAGAACTGCTACTACTACATAAATTCAAGAAATAATATGACAAGATATCGATAAGTGATTTGGAGATGTCTTCTCTCATTAAACTGATGAGGCATCCATTTGCATTTCATTGGAAAACCAATAAGAATATTTATGTCATATTGTGTTCGTTGTTCGATGTGCTTTAATGTCTATTTTAAATAGTTGTACATTACATATTTAACTTTTGTTTCAATGGCTAGACATGAAGATTATGGTAAAAATAATGGCTGAATTTATCTCTGCTTTATGATACAGCAGTGACCAGGTGTCAGACTGTAAGCAGATTCATCCAGGAGACACAGCACCTAAAAAAATGCAAATATAGCAATGCAACCAATAAAGGAGAGTAAATCTGGAGTTGGTTTTCACTTTCTTCTTTACAAATGAAACCAACAATCCTGCATAGTATACCTTTGAAGTGTAGATAAGGCTCCTCTACTGGAGAAAATACTATTGTGATTAAATGATATTTCACAGACAGCTGTCTAAAAATTATACAATTCATGGCCGCCAAATATCTCTAAACAGGACTCAACCCAGTGCACGCAAAACATTTACATTCATAGGCAATGAAACTACCTTAAATTATGAGACCAAGTAGCTATTTTGTTTGCTAAATCCATTTTCCTGCATGGAGAAAGGCGTTCTTTATCATTTTCCCTTTGCTGTAATGCAATGATATCACTGAATGTGCAACTGCAACACTTTTCCAGGTGTCCTGCTGAGACTCAGCCTGGCCAAGACCGTGATAAATCCCTCAGCAAGCTTTCCGCCAACTAACCCATCTAGCTACCCTACAGACCGAAAAAGTTTTTTGGCTGCATCAGTACACACTAATATAAGATTTGTGCTTATTCTTATCTGGTTGCAGCAGCTTCCAAAAAATCCTTCCTCTCATTCAAACACACATTTAGTGCAATACATGAGTAAAAAGGTAAATAAGAAACCCATTATCTTGTAAGGTATAGCCAATCATCAGTTTGCCAATAGCCCTGTCACCACTCTCTTACTCTGGCCCAGACCATCTTGTCTCTTTCTTTAAGGCTGAGCAGCAGGTGTCCATCCTGCGAGATCTGGGCAGACAGCTGGGGTAGTCTGGAAAGGCAGGAAGTGTTGCAAAGCTCTTCAGCGGACACGTATCGCTCACACTGGCAGCTGGGGCATCAGGAATAGGCAGATAAGACAAGAGACAGAAAGACAGCATATCAGACTATTTACCAATACGAGGTAGTGCATTCTTTATTACATCTACCTTTAGTAGTTTCTACATGGTGATTTTTAGGTGTAGTAATTGATTTTGCAAGGTATTTTGAAGGACCACGTTGAATTGAAAAGTATAAAAGATATTCACATGCCCATCTCCACATCCAGACTTCCTCCATGTTGCCCACAGGTGATATTACAGGAGTGGATGGAAGGTGACACACACTCTCTGGATGCTGCCAGACGTACCTGTCCTGTGGCACACCGTCTGTTTGCCTGAAGCACACACACATACACAAACACACTGCATGTACAGACATCTAAAAGGACTTCAAACACATTGACCTTGCTGGTCGTTACATCATTCATGGCTGAAAACCAGTAGAAGAGTATTTCCCCCATCTCACAGTGTTACCTCTGAAAAAAATAATTTCAAGGCACAATCAATGCTCAACATCGAGGCAGTGATTTCCACAGGCTGATAATTCATTTGTGGTAGTCAACACCAGAGGACTTCAATAGAAGACACTTGACAGCAGGGTGCTTAGCAACTCTCCATTCACAATTTGTCTTTGAAGCTCAGCATTTTTCCAGTCAATACAACTACACAAGGACAGATCTGTCTGGCAGACTTTCAACCAATCAAACTTTCAACTGCATTTCCCTAAAAAATGTTGAAAGGAAGACATGGCAAATTTAAACTCTGAAAAAAAGCATTTTGGATGGAAGTGAATGTATTTGGATGAACTGCCCAGAGATGTGAATCACTGGAAATTCGATACAGGAACTGATTATGCTACTGACCTCAGGCTGGCAGTCCAGTTCACTGTCAGAAGTAGAGCTTTTGAAATCCAGTTCATTGTAGAAGATGAAACCAGTTCTGCACAAACATGAACCATCCGAGTGCTGGAATGCACGATTCTTACCAATACAGGTACAAGAAGAAGAACCTGAGGAAACAAGTGTGACACATGGACATATTTCCCTGTGCAGATGAAAAACACTTTTTAAACTGTAAATTAACTTAAAGGGTAGCTCTAGTGTTTTTCACCCAGGACCCTATTTTCCCATGCTTTCATGTCAAAGTGACTAACGGAGACAGCGATTTTTTAGATTGTTCTATTATTGAGCAATAGTGCTGCAGCTGGCAGTGGCAAAACAGGCTGCAATGTAATTACATGGGGCATTTGTGCACCATCAATTTACGTCTACAAAAAGTGCTTGCTTTTGCCACTGACAGGCTCAAATTGTTATTTTAAGTGTCTGGCAACATTATGGAAAGGATCCCTACAGAGATAAACCTTTTTGTTAAAGAATTAACAAATTAACATTTAACCAGAAACAGCTCCAAAATCACTGTCACCATCCACCAGCCTCAATTCAAATAAACAGTCATTTTAGCATTTAAAGAGACAGCATATTTTCACATCTAACTAGGTGAATCAATGGTTTATTCCAAGAAAACCAGAGCTGATGATTGTAAGAACAATGGAAAGGCAAACCAAAATGTGCTTTTGCATTTAATTTTGTTTCTGATGACTTTGAACAATGTGGTTTTACAATGACAAAATGATTGTTTATTTAAGTGGAGTCTGGTGGATTTAGCAGTAGGGATTTTTGGGGCTGTTTCTAGTTAAAAATCTTAAAGTTAAAGTATAAAAATCTTATACTTTAACAAAAAGGTCTGACTCTACAGGGATCCCTTACATAATGTTGTCAGACACTTAGAATGACAATCTGAGCCTGTAAGTGTCAAGATAAGCACTTTCAGTGGAAGTCAACTGATGGTGCACATTTGCCCATTAACGTTACATTGCAGCCTGTTTTGCAGTTGCCTGCTGCAGCAATCTCACTCAATACTTGACCAATTTCAAAAACTGTTGTTTCCATTAGTCACATAGACACAGAGGCAAAGAAAAATAGGGTCCAGTCTGAAGAATACCAAATTAACATGATAAGGATATCTAAGAACATCTGATTGGATCTAACCTGCTGGTGAGGTGGAGGAGCTGCCACAGGGAAAACAGGCCTTTTGAGCAGGCAGGTGGTTGAAGGTGCCCACTGGACATGGATGACAGTCATCCATTGTCTTAGCATTAGTGAGATTACCGAAGGAGCCAGGGGGGCATGGTATTGGTTGGGTGGACCCCATAGGACAAATATACCCAAGAGGGCAAGGGAAACTCTTGTAGTGGTCTGCACCTGTTGAATTATAATAGTCACACTTTACTCAGAGTTTGCCTATCATAACAACAGACTGTACACATACATTGATATCTGGGATGATGTATGGTGGTGAGTAAGGTACCTGGGGGGCAAAAGTAACCTGGCAGACATGAAAGGCAATGTGGGATGGGGGAAAGGTACGGACGATAGGTGCCCCCCTCACACACACTACAGCAGCTGTTTTTGGATCCTCTGAGCCCGCTGGTATTCACAGGCATGGAGCCCCCTTCACAGGACTTCATGGCAGAGCTGTTGGCTGGGCAGTAGTAGGGAAATAGACAGCTGTGGGGCATAGTAACAGGGTTATTTATAAAGCTTTTACCCACATGGTGTACGATCAGGCAAAATTCATTAAGCTTTTCAGTTACATGTCCATGTCAATTTTACAAACGTGTGTTTGCATTCCAGGTGTCAGAGTATTGGACCTTTTATGCACTCACAGTTGTTTGGGGGTCTGGTAGGACTGAGATCCCTCCGGACAGAAATACCCTTCAGGACAGACTTGAGGCTCAGCAGTCTGAGGTCCACAGTATGAGCCAGCTCTGCACAGCCTCTCTGAGACTGCACCTGGATTACGACCAAAAATTCATTACTGCAGTACCTCTTTACTGTCTTTAGGGAGAAAGGTGCTTATTAAAATGAAAGACTCAAAGTTATTGCAAACAGAATATTACACACAATGCCAACATTATACACTGTGTCAATAAACCTACCCATGGGACATTGATAGGAGGCCCTGCAGGGGATCCCCTCCTCATTAGGCTTCCCTGTGGCCCGCGGGTCTGGGCAGAAGGTCCCACCTGCACACGGCTCACACTGGCTGGGTGCAGCAGCTCCAGGAAGAGGCCTCTTGGTGCCTGCAGGGCAGAGGATGGGGGGTCCAGACCCACTGCACCAGAAACCAGGTGGGCAAGGACTGCTGGAGTAGTCCGAAAGTCCTGGAAAATAACACTTTTCTGAAAACTGCTCATCATTTCACATGCTATGAGCAAAATAGAAATAAATCTGCTGCATCATCGTCCACACACATTGAGCAGGACCTTAAATGAATAAAAGCGGAACTAATAAGCTCATGAAAGTGACTCCAAAGTTACAACCCACAATTTAAGAAGCCTTTTTTATGGCTACAAAGAACCAGAGGGAGAAGAGGGAAGGAGACCACATACTGGGAATCCACTATTCTAGATAAAGTAACAATGTGGATTATATTTTGAATAATGTCAAGCATTTTTGAAGAAGATTGAATTTTTTTTATATATAAATCCATTACTAAATCATTACTATAGCCTCAGATATAACAAGTTTTAAATTCAATGTGTTCTGTCACATTATACCTCCTTCACTCTTATCTCAGGCAGAGGCTCAGGCACTCATATAATAATGTAGGTACATACTGAAATTAATACAACCTTGAGAGGTAATTTTCTTTGATCTGTCCTTACAAATGTAAATTGAACCCACCAGAGAAAGGACTACCAAGGTGTACTTTACACTTCATTATACTGCAGGCACAGGATGTAGTAGAATGAGAATAGAGAAAAATCACCCGTAATGGAAAATGAAGGAATCTGTAACATATGTGTTAAGTTTATATTCTTAATGAGTGGTTGTAGCCTGTTGCGTGGGGTGCAGTATGTCAGACCTGTGCTGTTACAGTGTGAACCAGGAGGGCAGGGCAGGCAGTCACCCTTGCTGCCCGCTCCGGGGGAATCTCGATAGGTGTACAGCGGACATGGCCTGGGTCCTGTCCCTCCGTTAAAGTCACTGCCAGGCAGACCATCGCAGTAATGAGCAACCGGACACAGATGAAGGACTGGGTCTCCTGCAAACACACACACACGCCAACATTTAGGAAGGAAAAGAAAAGTTTCGGATTTGTCATGGTGAGGTTATTTTATGCCATATTTGTTATGGTTTTGCCGATCAGTCAAGGAATCCTGTTCAATACTTTATTGATCGCTTTTAAGGCTCATCAAGTACTCGCCCCTGGCTACCCTTCAAACCTGTGCACCCTTCATTATCCCATCCTCTGTTGTATTTTTTTTAAGGCAGGGCTCTTTCCAATTCACAGCCTGTGGTTGTAACTGTAATCCAAAGATCCTGCTGGAACCCACTTATAACTCAGTTTACACATGAGACACACAGTGGCTGCAATTAACTATCATGTAGGACAGCAAGCAAACACTATGCTGCTTCCCAAGCATCAGAATTGAAAACCGTCTCCTTGACCAAAAATAGAAATGACCAGTGTTAATTACTGTCAGAGCTGCTTTGATTGCCTGAATCAATGTCTCAAACTCTGCCATTCCTTTTCATCACTTCTCAAAACCAATTTGTCAAAAAAGGCCTCTTCATAATTAAAACTCCACCCTGCATTTTTAATCTGAAAAATGGATTACACTAGCTACAGAAACACTCAGACATAAAGAGAAGCTCATACCAGGTTTACACCAATACTGAGGTGGGCAGGGTAGACAGTCCTGAAGGCTGGCAGCTCCTGGGGAGCTCCTCATGGTGTTTGCAGGACACAATTCAGCCTCCTCTGTGCCCTCAGGACAGTAGAAACCTGGAATAAAAAATACTTGCAGGCATTAGCAATTAATTCTAAATATTTAAAGAGTAAAATGATTAAATCTCTAAGTTAAAAAGTTGGAAAACTAATCTCACATGTCAAAGAATGTACGATAAGTATGACACCAACAAAAAACATAAAAATGAAAGTGTTTTTGTTCGTTTGTTTGTTAAATAATTGATGTATTGTACCTGGCGGACATGGTCCAGCACACTGCATGCCCCACTGGCACTGGGTCAGATTAGACACTGGTCCCTGAGGGGTGAAATCGGCACTCCCAGAAAGGCAAAGATAACCCGCCGCGCACAAACCCTGGATCTTACCAGCCCTGAAGAATATATACACAGGGTTAGTTTAAACTCACGCAGAAACACGTATACACACAAAGACAATTCAAAGACACTACAGCGTATGCTTCATTAGATACACAGAGTGGTAATTACATTGTTTCTAACATTTTCACCCGCCATATCTACATTCATTATATTCATGCATATTAAGGTGTTAATTTGACTGTTCAGTGAACCATGACTCCTGAACATGATATACTCCTGCATTGTGCTAATTGTGAGTATAATCAGGGCAGAGATGAATGTTTGCCTCGAGCATGTGTCTGTGCGGGATGTGCGTGTAGCCATTTGTGTGTTCCTCTGTGTGCGTGTGTTTCTGGATGCTTGTGAATGTGAGACAAGTGCACATTTGAGAGCTTATGCATGCACACGCAGGGGCTGTGATGTATCCAGTGTACCTGCAGAACTTCCCCGGAGGGCAGGGTAAACACTCTCTCTCATCCTGTAGCCCTCCTTGGTTTGAATGAGTGTATGTCCCATTAGGACAGGGCTGAGGCACCATTGTGCCTGGGAAAAAAAAGAGGCAACAGAGTGGAGACTGACAGTGTGATTAATTGCATGGTGATTATTACAAAGGAATATGTTTTTGGACTAGAACACAAGAATAACAGACATTTTTGGTGTTCTTGGGGATGGCTTTTAAGGTTACACATAAATTAAATGTACCCCTGTAGTCAGAATTGTCCTTTTAGATTACCTGCAGGGCAGAATGAGTGTGGTGGGCATGGCCATGGCTCTCCCACTATGGCCTCCTCACAGTAGAACCCAGGTCGGCATGGGATGCAGCTATCTGAGCCTGGGTTCGGCTGGTACTCTCCTGTAGGACAAGGCAGGGCCAGGGCAGAGCCTTGTGGACAGGAGTGGCCCTTGGAGACAATGAGAATGACAAAGAGGATGTGATTCAATGCAGCAGGACATTAATAATAATCAATATGGCACAAGCTTCTCCAGGAGAGATACTGCTAAGAAAACAATAGTTTGAATGGAAAAGGGAAGGACAGAGAAGGGAAATCAGTGGAAGAGAGATAATACAGAGAAAAAAAAAGTAATTAAATTGTATATGGAAAACCCATACCTTGGGACAAAGGAAGGCATATGGAGTGGTTGAAGAGAAATCAAAAGGGCAGAAGAAACCAGCAGCACAGGGGCCACTGGGGTCGGTCAGACCCTCGGTGGAGCAGTAGTGACCAGCAGGACAGGCAGAGCAGCTCTCCATGGACACCCCTCCTATGACAACAGATAACAGTGATGCAGATCAGACAAGCCGACAACAAAAGATCCCATTAGGACCTCTTTCAAATGCAAATGCTAGCTCCTAATTAAAAAGATGCTATGGATATCAAATTATTCAATCCATCACACAATGGTGGGACTCTAATGGAAAACAAGCGTGGATTTGCAATAGCTGCAACCACATATGGGCATGCATCCACACATTTTTGTCAAGTGAACAGTCAATTACCTGTCCAATCTTTTCCACACTACCAGTGGGATGACATCTTCACACACATAAACCCCTGACCTCTTCAGATGGGGAACATTTTGTGAACCAACCAATCAGCCAAGTATAGAACTGCAGGTTGCAGCTTAAAATGCCATTTCATGATGAGTGTAAACACTATGTGTACCGATGGTGTTGCGTATACTTCCAAGAGGGCATGGAAGTGGGGAGAGGCACCCTGCTGGACAGTAGTGGCCCACGGGGCAAGGGCCATTCCTGGAGGAGTTGTCGGTGCGCTGCGGTGTTGGCTCAATGGCTCCACCTTGGCAGAAATAACCCTGCAAACAAGGACCTGGACAAAACACAGAGACACAATCAATCTGTGTCTCTGTCAATGAATTGCTGAACTAGTATAATAAGGCTGTGTACATTTTATAAAAAAAAGCTTGAATAATGTGTCATCAAATATCTTGTGTCTATGTGTTTTGGATGATCAGATCACAAGTGGACAGCTCGACGTGCGTCCCCTCATTCGTCCTCATTGTGTCTTAAGATCTGATCACTCAGACCACAGGCTGGTTGGTCTGATCAGCCGTGACTTCACCTACTGGTTCACGTTTTTCCCATTATGAAGCCTTGAGTTTGGCATTTCGGCTGTCGCCATCTTGTTTTTTTGGAGCCAGAGGTATCCATACTTGGAGGAGTGGGCAGAGTGGTGAAGGAGTGAGGGATGGATCTGACTCATAGACTGTAGCATTGCCTCGCTGGGCACTCAAGCCCTTAAAAATGCATAATTTTAAGCCCTAATAAAATGTAAATGGGTGAATTACATAAAAATTCATGCCTGTACAGTTGTCATGAATGTTGAAATCATCTACAAAGATCAAAACATTGTACCAGGCTGTAAACATGTTTATTTCTGCTGTAAATTTGGGCACTTGAACATGGGGGTCTATGGGGACTGACTCGCTTCTGGAGCCAGCCTCAAGTAGCCATTCAAAGAACTGCAGTTATGCATTGGCTTCATTTCACAGCCCTGGAGGTTGCTGCTTGCTCTTGCCAGTCAAAACAACAACATGTTCAGTCTTTGCCAATGGAGATGATATACATGTTTATGTGCATATAGAGTGGGTAAGTGAGATCTGAGTGAGGTGTGAACAGAACTCATAGCTGTCCACTTGTAATTGGATCATCCGAGACACATGTTAATACCAGGCTTACACAGGGCCTTTGTGTGTGGTCACCTTGTGGTGTTGACGCTCCGTATGAGCCACAGTACAGTCCAGAGGGACATGGTGTGCACACAGAGGGAGAAAAGGCTCCTGTCTGGTTGCTGAAAGTCCCTAAAGGGCAGAGCTCAGGCAGGGCTGTCCCAGCAGGACAAAAATGACCTAGAAAGAGAGCACTTATCAAATATTGGTTCATCAGTACACCAGAACTTGACCACTGGACAGTATTGCTGCTGTAGATTTAAAGTTTATTTTCACCATCCTCACCAGCTGGGCAGATAGAGGGCTCTCGAGTAGCTGAGGAGGAGCACATGGTCCCTTTGGGGCACGTTATACAGTGGGCTGCTCCAGGGGCAGGACTGTAAGTGCCTGGCTCACAGGGCACCTCACTTGCTGAGCCAACAGGACAGCTATGGCCAGCGGGGCAGATGTAGCCATGGGAACCATCAGATGGGGTGGAACTGGAGCTGCCACCCAAGCACACATACCTGTAGGCATAAACAGGGAAAACAATCTTGATGTCACAAGTATCGCCACAAGCTGCCATTAGCAATGTTGAAAAATCTGTCAGTGAGGCAATATACTCTCCAAACTTGGGAGAAGTTGTCATTTTTGCAGTGGTATTTAATGTGTAATGTAACGTGGTAGAGCACAGCCCTCAGGATGTGCCCCAAACTTTACTTTAATGAGGCACAATTTCAATGGGCAACACTCCAATCTACCAGTACTGACAATCTAAATCATTTGAAATGCACTCCGCAGTATTTTTAATGCTAATGCAGTTACCATTACTGTCATATAATTATAATTATTAAGTTCTAATGACTCAGAATTACAGGCTTTCAGCGGCTTAGTGGGTAGAGCAGGCATCCCATATACAAAGGCAATGTGCTTGCCACACTATCCGTGGGTTTAATTCCAGCCTATGGCCCTCTGCTGCATGGGCACATTATGGACACAATGTCTTTGAACTGCACTGAACTTTAATTCTGCTTCCCCCCAGTTCAAATTCCTCTCAGACTGTCTCATTTACCGCTGATAAACGGAGTAGAAATAAACAGCAGCAGACACGGTGAAGTGCTACAGGTGCTTTAAAGTGGGTTTTATCTCTGACTATTTATTGCGGGGCACATTTGCAACCCAATGCAACAGATAGCAAAGTGTTTCGAGTGTGGATCTTATTCTGCTGAAGACACCTGCTCCCTCTCCTGCTGAGGCTCAACAGACTCTCATGTAAAAGCCATCTGCTGCCCTCAATTATCCGTCTGATTTTGTTGTTTATGTGTACGCTGGCTTACGATTGATTTTAGAACACCGGATATCTTGCTGGGATATTGGTCTGGTCCCTTTAATCCCTGTATAAATCCTATACATAAATCCAAATATACTTTCAGAGGACAAGGTGAGACCACTTTGCAGTCAACATTAGGACGAGAGTGAAAGCAGGAGAGAGACTGAGATACATAAATTTCCTTTTTCTAAAAAATAAAATCGACCTAGAGCTACCACCTTGCGGTTGTATGCCTCCGCTTACCAGTCAAGTTGCAGTTTCAGTTTCCTTCCATGTCTGTCCAGACTCGTATGTAACCATGATAGCTGACAATGCTTCAAATATGAATGCAAAGAAGCGACAAATTCTAAAATGTGGATGCTTCAGACACATCTTCAACCTAGGTGGACCCCCACGATCAGTGTCACAGATTCAGTATCCAAATTCAGTCTCCCATTCTGTTCCTGAGTTATAACATTAAAAAAGGCCAGAAAAGTGTTTTTACAGAACATTATGATGTCACAGTGACATTGACCCTTGACCCTTTGGATATCAAATGTCTTCACCTCACTCCATCATTATATTCTATTAGACATTTGTGTGAATTTGGTCACAATTACCATATGAATTCTTGAGTAATGACCAAAAACGTATCGTTGAGTCCAAGTAGACGTAAATGCCAAATGTTAAGAACTTTCCTCAAGCCGTCCTTGAGATATCGTGTTCACAAAAATGGGACAGACAGACACCCCAAAAACATAATGCCTCCAGAAATGGCTCAGAAGCATACAAAAGAAGAGAAACTGTATGAAAGCATGACAATTTTCTTGACCACTCTCTCTCCAGGTCAGCTTAAAACTGCCAAGCAATAAATGAGAATGATACCTTATATGAAAAACAAAAAAGGAAAACAAAGAGCGGAAGTTTTTACCCAGCATTACATGGGAGAATATCTGAGAGCTGTGCTAAAGCAGGCCTGTCGCAAAACAGTCCAGGGGGGCAGGGTGCACATTCATCCACACCCCTCAGTCCTCGGGAGATGGAAAGAGAACCCGTGGGGCAGGGGAGTGGATAGCCAGTGCCAGATGGGCAGTAGTGACCAGAGGGGCAAAGGTTACTTCTGGTAGAATTCCCCTTAAAAGGAGAAAAAATTAAAACATTACAACACAAATAACATTTGTATTCTTAA
Organism: Epinephelus moara; assembly: GCF_006386435.1. Taxonomy (NCBI): domain Eukaryota; kingdom Metazoa; phylum Chordata; class Actinopteri; order Perciformes; family Serranidae; genus Epinephelus; species Epinephelus moara. Next base: position 20,050,382 of record NC_065507.1, on the reverse strand, counting down.
TGGCATGACTTCCTAAGAACATATACATATTACTAAATACATATACATAAGTATGAACTGCCTGCATGCATTTTAATGTCTTCTAATGTGCCAGACTAATGCCCTCTCTAGAGGCTGAAATGTTTAGTACACCCCACAATGCAAAAGTGTTTAAATGAACACAGAACTTAAGTAAAAGTATGAATGTGCTCAGCAATATGGCAATATTTGATTTAATTTGTTGTGTGCAATATGTTGTGTGGGCCATTTTTGCCCATGATATTAAGGAAAGCTTATGGAGGGACCAAAATGGAGAGCAGGAATGTGTCCAGTGACAGTCTTGGTAAGCTCACTGTTGGATTTAAATATTTCTCGTGTGCCAGTGAAAATTTAGGCATGATGGTACTGCTGGAGGCAGAGTGATTTATCATCAAGCAACCATCAATAAGTGTAGCTAATTAAATGCAAATGGGGCCATTTTTTATAGCTTGTGTACAAAGTTGACATTTTCAGCTAATGGTGCTGCTAGAGGAGAGATAATGACAGAAAAATGGGTAAAACAGGGAAAACAGGGAGGATTAATGTGCTCAGTCAAACTACTGATCAGATTTTGATTTTATTCCTTCTGGACGTGGAAACTTTCATACGAAGTTTCGTTGGATGAAAGTCATAATGTCACCAGAATCATCACTGACCAGCATTACCAGGTTACAGACCAACTGAAGCAACAGAGAACAAGAACAACACCTGATACTCGGTAGAGTTGGGGCTGGTTGATCCAGCAGGACAGTAGTATCCTGCCTCACAGAGTCCTGATGGCTCGGACAGACCAGGCTGAGAGCAGAACATTCCTGCAGGAAACACCGACGGAATACATGAATTATCATAAACATTTGAAAGAGAGTGACGTAAAATTATATTAAATGAATGAGGGGTCAGGTTATGATGTAGAACAAAACACTAATCCTTTCCACACCAGCAGGACAGAGCAGGCAGGCATCAAGACTGGAGGCTCCCAGCTGGCTCTGCACAGTGCCAGTTGGACAAGGGAACTCCAGTCCCAGAGTCAGTCCTGGAGGACAGTAGTATCCAACGGGACACAGTGCAGGCTGTACAGTCCCTTCAACTGAGCCACACCAAGAAGAATTAACGAACACAGATAACATCAGATGAGACCAATAAAATAAACAGTGTTTTGAATCTTTGAATGTCGAACATCATTGTCTTTGAAGATACAGCTGGACAATTAAAGAAACAGACTCTGACGCTGACAATCAGTCAACATTTACATAGATTAGCTGAGATAAATTAAGGTGTAACATCCATTAGCTGTCCTCAAGATGCATTAGGTCTGCTCCGAAAAGTAAAACTACTTAATGTGTCTCACAGAGTGGCTGTGGACAATCCCCATAGACTGGGTGAGAATTTGTCACTTTCATTAAAAAGGGAACATATGGGCTCATTTGGCAGCTGGCTAGCCAATGATTTGTGTCCTTTAAACACGTCTCTGATCTTAGCTGTGTCCCTTGTTAAAACATGGCTGCACTGCATGCTAATCTATTGTGACTACTGCTGGAAAATGAATTACAATCTCTAGCCCCCAGTGCGTGGATTCTTCTCTTAATGAATATTGCTCCTCTAAGACAATCCATGTTTCCCACCTTGACAGAAGTACCCAGGCACACAGGTGGTGCAGTTGTCTTGATGTGTGTTGCCTGTTTCAGAGCTATATGTCCCCGCAGGACAAGGAACTGGGACTGTTGTGCCTCTGGGGCAGAAGAAACCAGCTGGGCACAAAGCATTATCGGCTCTGCTCGAGCCCCAGTCACAGTAAAACCCTGCCCAGCATTCCCCTAGGGCACATAAGTTGAAACAACACATTCAAATGGAGGATATTGTCATTAAAATTCCAAGAATCAGGAGAAATTTGCATTAAATATAAAAACGTACTGAGAAATGTAAACTGTTATTTTAGGTGTCTTTTATCCCACCTACCTGCTGTCAGTCCCTGTTGGCAGAACATCCCAGGTGGACAGAGAGATCCAGTTCTGTTGTCAGCTGGGTTCGGCACTGTGGCACCCATCAGACAAAGAAACCCAGCAGCACACGATCCTGAAGGCCTCACCAAACCTTCAGACCCACAAAACTGACCCACTGGACACACAAGGCACTCACCTGCCAATAAAGATTGACAGCTTTGACTTCAGTCCAAACAGCAAAACAAGCTACCTACAGGGTATGTCTCTGAGACGGCTGTTAAAAGTGCATTTCAAGAAATAAAGAAATTGTTTTGCAAGACTTGAAATGTTGAAAAGTTTTATTTCATTGTAGGCTAGTCCGACACGTTCTCATCCCAAGTCATCACAAATGACCGCTTTGTCAGTGGCCCTTCACGTCTACATGTTACACACTAGGTAGAGATCTGGGAATCAAAGGCCAGAGCTTGCGCCAAGCTATTAAGGCAGTGTCAGAGGCAGCTGAGAGAAGCAGCCAGTGGCTGTGGATGAAGAGGCAAGACTCCTGCTGGGCCCCCGTTTGAGAGGGTTATCTGGGAGACACACTGCGGGGACTTGATCACCCCCATAGGGCCTTCCTCAGTCGAGGGTGTCTAGTAGTAATGGCCAAAACACCCGATGAGATCTGGGGTATACTACTGAAGATGTGTACCCTGGATCACCCTCCAAAGGGAGAGCCCACCAGAAAACTCCACTGGGTCAACATCGGCAAGTGTATTCTCTAGGTACGCGTTCGCACTTAAAGGACTGTTTACATCTCATCCTGTGGTTTGGATACCCTTCTGCGTCTGCTGTTGACGTCAACAAAAGCACATGGTTGGGTTTAGAAAAAACAGATTCTTGGTTTAGCATTCAGGAAGTAAACACCAGGCTCCTGTGTGAAAGTCTGGGGCTTGTTGGACCCATCCACTCTATAGAGGGACTATCCAGCTCCTTAAATTTCATTGTTACTGGCAGCGCTTCAACCTGACATCCTCTACCAATGCAACAGGTGCCATCCCGGCCGACCGGCAGCATATCATACCAACGCGAAAGGTTACGTCCAGCCGTGTTAGATACTGATACCGCCCAGCCGTTTATCATACTGCCAAGAAAGGTGGCTTTTGGCGTCGAGTGTCTGACCCCAAAATCATTGACAAAGGGGGGTATTCGACGACTTTTGCATGACAACGGGCTGACTGGTCTAATTACCTTGCCTGAAATTTTTTTCTGTCTAAAGAAAATTCAGATTTGACTGAAGCCCTCAAGAATTATGCCACAACATCTGCCTTAACAAGTCATTGACCCACAAAGGTTCTGGGTTTCTACCTGTGGTGGTGAGGCCGTTGCTGGGACTGTAGGTGCCTTTGGGGCAGGGAAGAGGCTGACTGTCTGGACTCTCCCTGGGGCAGATGTAGCCAGCTGGGCATGGCAGAGGGCTGGAGACTCCAGTGGAGCTTCCCCTGGAGGAGCTAGGACTCAGGGACTGGCAGTGGAACCCAGGAGGACAGGGATTACACTCTTTCTGGCCTGATAAATCCTGGAACCAGCCTGGCAAAGACATTCAAACAATGACATCTTCAGAGAGGGTGAGGGGCTTTGTACAGTACAAATAAAAGTCAGTTTTGCAGAGGTATGTTCAAACAGTGTAACTCCTTGTTTACCAAGAGGGCATGTTTTGCAGTAGTCTTTGCCTTTTCCTCCAGTCTCATTCTGGTAAGAGCCCGCTGGGCAGGGTGAGGGTACACTGCTGCCCTCGACACAGTAGTGGCCTGCTGGGCAAACACCTCCAGATATACTTGACATTGGAGTAGCAGTCTGGGATCCCTCTAAACAGTAGAAACCTGGGGAGAAACACTTCAGTGAAATGCTACACTTCGATATCAAGTAAGAAATTGCATCACACCAACATTTTCCGTCTTATTTCAGACCTGGCAGGCAGGGTCCAGAGACTGCAGAGAGGCCGGTCTCTGAACAGTAGAAGCCAGGACTGCAGCTACGGCACTGAGACTCATCCACGAGCCCACTGTGCTCACTGTCAGAGGATGCATGCTAATTATAAACCACAGCAGTAGTCAAGTGATTTCATGCAATTGGATAAAAAATGCTCAGTAACACATCACAGAAAGCACAGCTCTCTATGCCAGCACCTCAAACAATTTTCAAGGATAACACTTCAGATTACATTTCCTGTTCATCTTCAGTGTCAGTGGATTCGATTACATCTCCAAAATTTCACATATTAGTACTAGATACAACCCAGCTGCCAGAATAAAGGTCGGCACTGTACGTTTCAAAAAAACTCACCATGTTAGGGGTTAGGAAAACATCATGTTTTGGTTAAAAATACCTGTAATGGTCACTACAAACACCTGGAAATGTCCTGAACTCTCGTTAAAAAATACCCACTTGTGTCACTACAAACATGGCTGGTCATGTTCAAAACTGTCATAAAATATACCCACTCTGGTCACTACAAACACACCTGGAAAGGTCCCTAAGTCTTGTTCAAAATACCTGCTGTTGTCGCTACAATCACAGCTGGACATATCCCAATTTGTTGCTAAAAAATACAGGCTTTGGTCACTACAAACACACCTGTAAATATCCCTAATTCTTGCTTTGGTTGCTACAAACATGCCTGACAATGTCCCAAACTTTTGTCAAAAAAATACCTGTTGTTGTCGTCACTACAATCCTGGCTGGACATGTCCAAAACTGTCATAAAATATATCTGCTTTGGTCACTACAAACACACTTGGAAATGTCCATAACTGTTATTAAAAAATACCCACTGTCTTCACTACAAATGCTGGACATGTCCAAAACTGTCATAAAATATACCCTCTTTGGTCACTACAAAAACACCTGAATATGTCCCCAACTTATGTTAAAAATACCCACTGTCTTCACTACAAATATTGCTGGACATGTCCAGAACTGTCATTAAAGATACTCACTTTGGTCACTAGAAACACACCTGAATATGTCCCTAACTCTTGTTAAAAAAAATACCTGCTGTTGTCGCTTTAATCATGGCTGGACGTGTCCAAAACTGTCATAAAATATACCCGCTTTGGTCACTACAGACATGCCTAGAAATGTCCTAAACTCTGGTCAAAAAATAGTTGCCCTTGTTGGGACAAACACAGCTGAACATGTCCTAAACCATTGTTAAAAAAGACCTGCTTTTGTTGGTCTCAAACAGTGGTCGGCTGCTCTCTGCTGCTTGGCGCCCTTCTCATGTGTGTGTCACTTTTCCCTGCCCCTCCTGATGAGAAGCTCAGCTCATACACATGTAATCTGAGCTCCATCATTCATATGAAATGTACACGTTTAACATATTCTCAGTTTGCAGGAACATACACTGCCAACATTTTATTCTCAGCATTTATTCATTTTACTAAAGTAAGCTACTAAATACATACAGAGGAATGTTTAGTCACCATATACTGTAATACTGTAGTATTAGCGTAGTTTCAGAGTTCATCATCCTAAATATCATGGATATCATAAATATCCCTCCCATATGGGTAGATTATTAAGTATATAGACATATTGCACCTGAATGTTCCTTTTGGGCATGGTTTTGGTACAGAAGTCCCCACAGAGCAGAAGAAGCCAGGAGGGCATGGAAACCCAGTCAGACTGTCTTGTGCTGAAGGTTCAGATGCTCCGCCAACACAAACAAAGCCTGCAGCACACGGCCCACTGGGGAACGTCCTTCCTTTATATAAATATCATTCAAGCAAGGTTTTTATCACCCTAATATCAGAGCAGCCATTTACCTCTAATTGTTTTTTAAAGCATCACTAAATTTACACTGGAGCTGTCTGCAAGATACACAACAAATAAAGGATATGAGAGGTGAATGCAATGTACCTGTTCCTTTGCAGTACATCCCAGGGTCACACAGTGAGCACTGCCGTTCCTCAACCAGTCCTGATATGTTTCCATAGGTGCCTGCTGGACAGGGATGTGGATCTGCTGATCCGCTGGGACAATAAGATCCTCTCTCACATGGGAGTGGGAGAGTCATTCCTAAAGTACAACAAAATGACAAAGAATTCTCTGGTTAAATCTAAATGTTAACTACACTTAAGTTCCCAGCTGCTAAAATGCTTATGTCATCCAACAATTTGTCGACCCTTCAACGTCACCTTGATCTCGACAATAGAAACCAGCAGGACATGTCTGACAGCTGCCTTGGCCTTGTCTGTGCTGGTAGCTGCCTGGGAGGCAGGCAGTCTGTCTGGCACTACCCTGGAGCAACCATTACATTGATTTTATTAGAATTTATATCTGTGGAATAACAGGCATCATCGGGCATAATTATAGTGCAACAATAACAGTGAGGACTGAGACAGACAGCACAGGAAGAGGAGTGAGACAGGCAGGAAAAAACAGAGAGGAAACATCAATTGACTTTAAATATGCAGTAATTCACTTGTCAAGACAATGAAAACCTCAGCTGAGGGGGAAGACTCATGCAGAGACATCACATACAACATTCAGCGATGATGACAGACAATAGCTTGAAGGCTAATACTGGATGGATGACCTTCTCACAATAATGTCCCACTGAGCAGACATGTTGTTGTGGTCTCTCAGAGCTCTGTCCCTCAGGACAGTAGTAGCCTTCTGCACAGCGGCCACTTGGCTCGGCTTTTCCTCTTTGGTGGCAGTAGTGACCTGGAGGACACTGCTGGCAAGTTTCGACTGCTGACCCACCGAGGGACCCTGATGGATATCACACAACATACATATAAATTGGAGATTAGGTCATAAATTGACTTCTTAAAAACGTCTTAAATTAATTGGTGTTTCATCTATGCATCCGTGTTTAACGCATTAAAATAGATAACACTGTTAATTCGATGCAAAGTACAGTACCTATTCCCTCATCAGTTTCTAATTCATAACCATACAAAGGAGCTACAGCACATTTTAATAGGATTCGAGTTGTCCGCCGCGAGACAACAATACAATTACACGATTAAACCACTTTGACTGAAATTATTCATAGGCACCCATGGGGGAGAAAAAAGGCTTCAATGCAAGATATTCCTCTGCACCACTGAGCTGCAAAGATAGACACCGGTTCATGTAAGGACATTAGCAAGAAAAACTGACGTGTGCAACAAAGAGGATTAGGTGTTGTATTTCTCGGTTTAGTATTATGTCTCGTTACTCATCCGTCATTAATTCATGACCGAAAAAAGGGCAGGGGATAACTGACTTATCATGAACTGTCTCTCTTTTCATAAATAAATATGAAATCTAGCAAACAGTTTTCTTTTGACAATTAAATCAAGGAATCTAACAATTAAAGCTATTTAACAAAAAAGCAAAAGCTCACTTTTTATGGTTCCAACAGGGCAGGGTAGAGGAAGAGGAGTTCCAGGGGGGCAGTAGTGTCCTTTGGGGCAAGGGGTGGCGTGGGGGTTTAAAGAGCCTGTGGGGCAGTGATACCCCGCAGCACAGGGTCCTGCCGGGGCATCTAGACCAGTCTGGTTACAGTAAGAGCCAGCCTCACAGGGCTGAGGGTAGGCAGAGCCCAATGGGCAATAAAAACCTGAAAAATAGCCACGAAAATATTACTGATATAAATCAACTTCAGCAAGACCAAAAGTCCAATCAGGAGGATTACTGTTCTTGTGCACACACTCCCTCTGGAGAATGAGGATTTTCTCAAATTCCATCATTCCCACACCCATATATTCTGCCTCTCCTATTTACAGTTAACCCAACACATTTTTTAATGTTCCAGGGGGGAGTAATCTGTTCCTTGCTGGTCTGACATTAGCTGTTATTTCAGTGCAGCTGTTTTTCTTGCAAACCACTATGTAACTATCTGCAACTCCTCAAGAAGAAAGTCACATTCCAGCATGTCAACTTTAAGGTCTTCATATCACTGTAAAATCTGGCTGAACTCAATTAAAAAAAATCTGGGGCACTGTTTGCCTTGAAAAAGGTTAGTAAATATGACCATTAGTCTTAAGTTATGTTTATTTTCTGTCTAACGTTTGAGCGGCAGTAGCTCAGGCCATAAGTATTTGGCTTGGGAACCGGAGGGTCATCGCTTCAAGTCCTTGTACGGACCAAGTAAGGAGCGTGGACTGGCAGCTGAAGAGGTGCCAGTTTGCCTCCTGCACACCAGAGGTGCTCCAAACAATAGGGAACCCCCAACACCTTGGGGCACCTGCAAGGCAGCCCCCTCACCCCCCGCTCTGACGTCTCGCCAATTAAAGCATGTATATGTCCTCTTTGTGCATGTGTATGTATTTTGGGCCTGTGTGTATATAAATAATCCCCCCTTGGTGATTAGTAGAATGTATCTTTTTCTTCGTCTGCAAACTTTTAAGTATACTTCAAATTTAGTTGTATATACTCAATTTTGTGAAGTTGTTGGAACTTGAAAATGATAAGTGAAATTAATTTGCTCTTTTTAGGTACTGGCAACTTAAAGAGGCAACAGATAGCATCTTTTCCTAAATATATCATTATGAAAATAATGTGGGTTGCACAGGGTAGTGGCCACAGTAAAATAAGACTATCAGCGTTTACATAGGTTACTTAGTGGCTTTGCAATCTTTGTAATAAGCTTCTGCCACCGGTGCCGAAATTTCGCGGAGGATTTTACGGCAGGAAACGCATCATGTATTGCGAAACTGGTTGGTCAGCCAATCAGAGACTGGAGCTGGTCCTTATGAGGAGTTGGGCATGAGATAGTCGAGTCACGAGCACAATGGCAGACGGACAAAGTTTGGAGACAAGTGAAAAACGGCAAAAGAGAACGAGCTCCTCTGTGTGAGGAGGCAAAGAAGAGCAAAAAGTGGAGTGATAAAAGAAGAGGAAAAACAAGAGTAAACCTCAGTCAGGCGTTCAAGAGATGGAGGGAGCTCCGTGACCAAAGAGGCTTAAAAACCGATGTCCAGCTAGCTTTCTTTCTAATGGATCAGTAAGTCTAAGTAAGTGTAGTGTAATGTTTACTGAAGTGTTTATACTGTACCTTTAAGATGACCTTTAAAGATACGTGTTGAAGCAATGTACTCTGTGCAACTGACAAATCACACACTGGTTTATTATTTCATGTATTCTTATGACACACATACACTCACTGCGCACTTAAGTATTGTGGTGGAGAAGTACCTAGGCATCATTTCTAAAAAATAGCATGAGGATGGGCTCAGAAACACTGGTGGAAAGTTAGGGGAATTACAGCTTGTCCTGATATGACCCTGGTAAGAGGAGGCGGTCTTAGATTGTCCAGGAAAACATTACGAGTACAAGTAAAGAGGCAGGGTTTAGGATGAAAGGAGAAAAAGTGAAGACTCAGCAGAAACATGACACCGTTATGGTGGTAGGATGAAAGGAAAAAAGTGGAAACTCAGCAGAAATGTGACATCATTACGATCAGAGCCAAGTGGAAAGGATTAAGAAAGAGACGACTCAGCAGAAAATCTTCACAATAAAAACGAGTGCGCAAACAAAGAAATTTCAGTCTTGCTCCGGAGTTTGACTCACTGAGTTGTGCTGTGCTGATGCCTGCGTGCACAATAAAACTCAGTTGGATCTGATTCTACGTTTCTCCAGTGATTTTTTTTTACCTCTGAGTATTTGAGTTTTTTGATATCTAATAGAAAACAACAAAAGTCCATTCGAGAAGAAAGGAACGAGGTCGCGAGCTTTCTGGCCCAGCTCCCGACCTTTTAGTTTTTGATTCGACATAAGGCTAAATGTTCGCTAGACCAGAGAGGACTGTACTGTACTGGCTGCTAGTTCATTCCTAGCTGGCCAGCATCGCAAATCGCCGCAACCAGGGACCGGGTAGCGAGTGTTGGTCGGCTGACATCCTCGTTGCCATTCTACGGCAGCCCTCAGACAGTGATACCCCCCTCCCTTCCTCCTGTTCTCTTCTCACGGAGGCAGCTATCGACGGACATCGCCCAGCTAAGTTACACCCAGCTGTGAACACTGAACTTTGTTTTCCATTCAATTTGAGCTCCAACCGGCGGCATCGTTTCCATACGGTACCGTTTATTCTAGAATCAGGACTGTTTACATGTGCATATTGGCATAATTCCACTGTGTCTACTGTTGTTTGTACTGATACTGTACATATTGGTATAATTTACTGTGAGTTGTACTGGTACTGTGCATTCTGGTATAATTATTTGCATTACTATTTGTTTTTTCTTCAGATAAATCTGATAGTTGTTGCTCGTTCTCTTTACTCATTTATTTAGTAAAGTGTCCACACACCTTCTCATTCTACATATACATAGAGGTATACCGGTGGCTTTACAACCTACATTTTATTTAATTTAGAGAGTCTAATAGAGTCATATTATTGATTATCTCTGATCCCCACGGTCAATTTGGTCGTTGCGACAGTGCGAGCAACACCGCTGACGCTTGGTGACGCCAAGCTAAAAAAAAAAAAAGAATCCTATCTGTTGCCTCTTTAAGTAGACCAAATTAGTCTGACGTCACTGAAAAGTTGTGTTTACTCAGTAGAATTTAGTAAACTGATTGCCTTAGATAAAGTAAGCACAGCAAAAAATGGTTACTTTGAAGGATTAGTTTTTATCTTAACAAAATGCCATTCTTAGCATTTAAGTACGCATCTAACCTTTTAAAATAATCTTCAAACTACGTAATGCAGACTAAATCTTTCTCCCTGACTTTACTTAAGATTTCATCGGGGCTCCATGGCACAGTTTTATCACAAATACCCATATTTAATAAAGCTTTAGCCAACGTACAAGCTGTATGAAGAATTTCATCAAAATCTGCATATTATTATTATGCTTTGAACTGTGATTAACAAAGCAGCACAGTAGGTGGTAACATTGTGCATTATATCTACTGGTTGTAAACTAGTCAATTAAATGTGTATGTTAAGTCAGACTAACATGGTTTACTTACGTTGCTGACAATTAGAAAGACCAAGTTAATTCTGCTGTCATTTTTAAGTTTCCCAGGCTTTTATTTGCTTAAATCACTGAACTCAACAGGTCTATATTTGGGACAGGCGCCTACTGTATATGGAACAGGCCTTTAATTCCTTTCACACAAAACTGTTGCTCAGCAAAGATGGGAAATATAATCAAACTGTTTATTTGAACCAGCATGGATATTACTTAAAATAAGACTTTGAATAATATTTCAATAACAAATCATTCATTTGATCTCACTCCAACAGAAAGGGCATCACAGAGAGAGAGCATTATGACACTGGAGGATTACAGCACCTGGCACTCTGACACAACAACACTTTGTTCTGTTAAAACAATAATCACAGCTTGGATTCATTTTTATGAAAAACCCTTTTGATTCTTTTGATTTGATTTGAGGACCCTTACAGACTAAAGGAACATGAATAACTAACAAGGTAATGGAGGAATGGACATATATTCTGACTTTATGACAGCTTCTGAGGAAGGGAGTCACCATTACTTTTTTCATCATGCTGGTAGTCTTCTCTAGTGCTCATGACTTCAGTAAAATTAACTGAATGATGGAGGAATGTGGAGAATCTAACTGAGCTAACAATGTATAGCATCTGCATATTGACAAAAGTTTAAAAAATGTATATTTGCATACACAATCTAAACAGCTAACTAAGGTTAGCTCAAGTGGGTAGCCAACAACCTGTTTTGTACATTTAAAGAACTTCTATGAAAATGAACTGCTTGGCAACCAGACCAGGTGTCTATTTGAGACAGGCCTTTATTAGTCTAAATGTGTAGCCACACTGGCCTGGTAAAAGGGACTGGGTGTTTATTTGGGACGAGGCTTTTAATTGAAGTACATTAATGTAAGATCAGCTTGTCAGATTTTACAGTGATAAAGGAATGAGGTTCATTTGCAGGAGGTACTATAGTGAGTTACTGTACTGCAAAGATAATTATGCAATTGGGCGTACCTGACAAAGCCTTTTCCTAATTCTTGGCTTTTTAAATAGAATTAAGCATGACAAAAAAGTGGGCATTCATCCTTCAAACCACCTTGTCGTGATTTAACATTACAGAGTGTTCAAAGAAAACCAAGATAAAATGGCATTAAAGATGGGATATGCTGCACAGACTGGACAGATCAGATGACATCAGTCATATGTCACAGCAATTTCAGTCAGTGGGACTGGAAGATAACGTGTGTGCCTGAGGGAATGAACAAAGTATCACATCCAGCTCACGCAAGTTCACTGTCAGGATTTACCCACCCTTAGGGCATATATCTCCTCTGTAGGTGGAGCAGGCAAAATGTGGACTCTTGAGATGTGGCGGTGAGTGAGCCACAATATGGTCTGAATCTGCCCGTGGCGGTGTTACCCCTTCGATCCAGCCAGCGTCCCTCTCTGTAATAGAACATGGCAGATAAAGCATGAACGATGTCGGAGTTAATATCTCTGTCTCACAGGGAGCAAACCAAAGAGGAGCCACTCTTTTTGAATGGTGATTTAACAGTTTAGACTGCAAAGAGAACAACATCTTTTCACAACGTTACACTCTAAGGCAATGATTAATTGTAGAATACTTGAGGGGAAGGTCAAGCTGAAAAGCTGCTGCCTTGTGGGACATTTATCACAACACATACAGCTTTACACTCTTGTTGAATAGTTTAAAGAAATTGATGTAATGCCCATTCAAAGGCAGCATTTATTGTGCTATTACAAACTGAAGAATATTTTACCAGAATTACTGGAGTTATTGAAGCAGGACAGATAGTGAATCCAGAGGCCAGCGTCTGTCTTTGTGGTATAAACCTCCAGTATTTCACAAAGACAGCTGAACAAAGAGGAGTTCGCTCGAGGTGTGGGGCTCTCTGCACCTCCTGAACAGAAAAAACCTGCAAAGCACAGGCCTAACACAAGGAGGTAATAGAAAACAACCATCGAATGATTATCTATCCTATTACATGTGATCTTAGCTGGTAACCACAATTATCATTTTGTTTCCCCCAAATCACTGTCCACATCAGTGATTTGGGGGTCTTGACTTAAGGGAAATGTAGTGAAATCCCCTACCTGCGGGCTGTGACCCTCCAGGACTGAGGCAGTATTTCCCTGGGGGGCAACGGCGGCAGTGAGAGAGGGAGGAGGCTCCAGGCTCTGGGAGGAAGCTGCCAACAGGACAGGCTTTGGGTGAACCACTACCCTGAGGACAGAAGTGTCCCATGGGACAAACATCTCCGTAAGGCTGGGAGACAGGGGAAGGCTCATTGGACCCCAGGGAGCAAAAATGTCCTGTGGTAGACAATGCATTTAGACACCTCACTGAGAACACTGCAGCATTCAGGGAGAAACTGTGGCTTGATACTGTGCAGAAATACAGGAGAGGAGAAGACCCTCAATTCTCTGACACCATTTGCCATGGTGATGCTGGACTGTCAGACCTGGGCTGCAGGGTCCAGACGGCTCTGTCAGAGCACTGCTGTTACAGAAGGAGCCAGAGGGGCAGGGGGAGCAGTCAGTCAGGGACATCCTGCCAGCTGACGGACTGACACTGCCCATCGGACATGGAGATGGCACAGATGAACCCTCCAAACAGTAGAAACCTGGCCATGGTGGTGCATATCATTGTTAGCTTCGCTTCACCTTTGGTTCTTTGTGTACAGTTTTTCCATTTGAGTGCATCTGTAAGTTTTTTTAATTACCTGGTGCGCAGGTGGTACAAGTGAACTGCCCAGATGAAGACTGAAAAGTGCCAGGGCTGCAGATGGCCGGCTCAGCACTACCACCTGGGCACATATAGCCAGGCGGGCACTGATATTCTGCAACACAATCAGATAAAGAAAAGTTCAAACTGTCATCTGATCCCTCCCTGTTTACAGTGAGAACAAGAGTGATGTGAATAAAGAATATTGTTCTAATATGATATATAATTTAAAGTGACAGGTCACACAAATATCAAAAACACATATTTTTCCTCTTACCTGTAGTGCTATTAATCAGTCTAGATTGTTCTGGTGTAAGTTGAGTGTTGGAGGTGTTGGCCATAGAGCTGTCTGCCTTCTCTCCAACATAATGTAATTAGATGGCATTCAGCTTGTGGTGCTCATGGAGCCAAAAAAACTAAACAAAAAAAAACAATAACCATGACCCAGTTACTCAAGATAATCTACAAACTTTGTTGTGAGCAAAGGATAAACTTCTCCTAGCACCACTAAGCTAACTAATGTTACAGCTCAGCCAAGGAGTATGCCAGTAATGTTTACATCTCGCGCTCCCATCTGTGAGTAGATGCACGCTTCCTTCTGCCGGGTCACACAGGTTTAGTTCGAGTACTTCTATTATATTGGAGAGGAGGCAGACACCTCTACGGCTGATATCTCCAACACTCGGCAACTCACACCAAAACAATCTAAACTGAAAAATAGCGCTACAGGTAAGGTACAGGTAATGATAGGTTCACACTAGACGACAGTTTTGTCTTTTTCGGCAGTCACTATTTCGATTGTGCCGTGACTTGGCCAACAGGCATGACAGACTACACGATGGTCCACGACCAATCATCCCTGGTCGTCTTTCACGACGTGTGTGATGTCATCAGGTTATTCTTGTCCTATTTCTATTACTATCACTATTATTTCAGTCACTGCGTCTGTTCATGTGCCAGCCGAAATGTTGTTGTAGTAATGTAAAAAGTGCCACCAGATGGCAGGAGCTACATTTGAAGTACCACATGCAAACATACAAGTCACTGAATCCTCCACAACAGGTTCCTGCAAATGTTTCACAATAAAAGCCTGTTTAGAAAATAAAGGGAATCTCCTAACTGAAATTATAAGGGGCTTTTAATTTTAAACTGGTACAGGAAGTGTTGAGTTTGAAATGACGGTGTGGTGCATTAACGCTAACAGGGCAAACGGGAGCGCATCAAAAGTAAAAACATAAAAATACAGAGAGAATAATGAATAAAGGCCCGTTTCTAATGTGGTCTGTTTCACATGAAGCTGGTAGCCTCTGCAGTTGTGGTAAGTAAAAGCCTTGCCCCTATTTTTTAATTTCATTACTTAACATCCCTCTTCATTTTGAAGAAATTAAATTCTTTGCTAGCCTGATGCTAATGGCAGTACTTGCTTAAGTGCCTCTGCTGTTTCATGCCATCAATTTTCCTTTTTACTTTCTTGTGAGAACATCCCTGGAGGATATATCAAAAACGCTGCAGTGTTGTTGTCATACAGTTGTCCACCACAGCAGATCGCTCGTTTCTATTGGTCAAAATGACAGCCGTGACGAGAGAAGTCGTGAATGACAGAAAGAAAGTCAAACATGCTAAACTCTCTGTCAGGATGTCGCGAGGCATCCCAGACGTAGCGTCAGTTGTTGTCTACTATGACATGCCACACTAGATATAACAATGTATTATCGTGCATGACACTCATTGTCGTTCGCGATCCAAGCCAATACCATACGACGCTGTGTCGGGCTATAATCAGGCTAATAACGTGTAGTATAAACCCAGCATAAGGAAAAATATGCATTTTTGATTTTGGGTGAACTGTCCCTTTAAAATACATTTATGTGGTAATTGTCCATGAAAGAAAGCATGGTTGCTGTATTTCATCATGCCCAGTGTGGTACCATGGAAACAAAGTAATGAAGAACAGAGTGACTCTTAGCAGTGTTCGTCCTGTATGAAAATCCCGTGGGAAGCAAAGAGAAGCGAAAGCAGGCTTAGCAGCAGCAGGTGCCCTGACTCTGACAGCAACGAGCTGAAGACTCTTTATAGGTTCTGGGCCATTTCATGCTCAAATTAACGAAACCTCTTCTCAATGAAAGGAAAAAGGGGGTCGAGGATGCCTTTCAAAGAATATCTCGGTGTGCGAGTAACATAAGAGGTGAAGGATAGCACATCGGAGACATAGAATCACCTCCATGGTACATATAGAGTACGACATGTTAGGTAATTGATGAGTTCTGCTACATAGCCATAGAATCAGTTACTACACCTGCTACAGAACGGCTACGTTTAGAGAGCAGACATAAACAATGCAAACACCTCATGGAAGACACTTTAAAGTAACCTATTAC
Source organism: Epinephelus moara (assembly GCF_006386435.1). Classification (NCBI taxonomy): domain Eukaryota; kingdom Metazoa; phylum Chordata; class Actinopteri; order Perciformes; family Serranidae; genus Epinephelus; species Epinephelus moara. The sequence goes on along the minus strand of NC_065507.1, from coordinate 20,034,368 downwards.
AGTTAGAGTAATATGTCAAAGACAACGTTCTTGTAAGTTATGTTCAAACTAACTGCATCATCACAAAGGAAGAGCAGTGACAAGATGACAACAGAGATAGGACATAGGGCTCCTCTCATTTCTCTACTTTGTGCCTGCTTGTCTCCTCATAACTGCGTCCACCTGCCTGTGATCTGGAGATCAATCTCAGCTTGCCACCTTGACAGATGTCTAAAATCTTAACATGCACCTTGAAGAGAGAGGAGCGAGGGGAGGGAAGGGGAGGCTTGCCAGAGGAGCTATGAACAAGGATACACAGCTGTGTCCTTTGTGTAAGTCTTTTTGGCACCCGTGACGTATAAAAGAGGCGTGACAAACAGCTGCCATGTTGTGAACTGAATTCAAAGTAAATATTTAAGTTGACATGAACAGTGTTCTGCTCATCTGACAGAGATATGAAAATACAGCTATAACAAAACAATGGGCAGATGATGCAGCTGTGCCACACGTCATATTCAATTGACGTTGCTTTAAAATGACAGCTCCAAAGCTCGTATGCATCATTTTGTGAAATGCCTGTTGCCTCAGCTTCTCTCTCCTCGTGTCTTTTCCTTGCCTCCTTTCCTTGCATCTTAAGTGAGAGGGACTAAGACACAAGGAAAGGAGGCGAAGAAAGAAATCGAGCAGGTACAAATGGACAAACGAGAAGGGAGGATAGTTGCTATCCAATGAAAACCATGCATCTTCAATGTTTGTCATTTTTATTTTTCAACTGTCCAACTTCTTAGGTTTAATAAACAACTAGTCCATACCCATTGAGTGCACAGTTGCCCACGTACAGTATCACATGGTGTGTGTTTGGGATACAGGTCATAGGAAATTGCAGATTAAATAGTCAACTGAACACATTAAGAAGAGCAATGTATTCAGACAGAGTTTTTGTGAATTTGATAGTACGATTTCTTTATTGAAAGTACAGTAGTACCGCTGCCAATAGTGGGATGGTTAGTGGGCTAAAACTGTACATTAGTAGTTTAGGTAGCACGTTGAAAAGCAGATAGTTAAAGTGTTTATATGTTGTACTGACTTAAAAGTGGGGTGCACTGGTAGAATGACTGACTGACTGACTGACAGAATCACACACTGACAGTTTCCATGATTATGTACAGCATACCATACCATGACTTAGTCATACCAAAAATTAGGAAAAAAAAAAACATTCGGCCACAGGGGGAGCCACAGCGATCGGTCGCATTTTAGCCATTTTTAAGCATTTTTCTGTTGTTATAGCGCCACCCAGTTGCCAGTTAGAGTTAAATTTCTCCATTCACCTTGAGGCATCCCGTTCTACATATCGACCAAGTTTAGTAAAAATCGATATAGCGATTAGGCCTAGATAAGAAATTAGCTCTGTAGCGCCCCCATTTTGTTTGATGGGGTCAATAATGGAGGGGTCCCCTCAGATTATGTGTGGTCATATGCCTACAAAGTTGC
>NC_065507.1:19969669-20032752 GCF_006386435.1 Epinephelus moara | reverse complement strand
AGATATGCCCATTTCATGTCTCTACGACATACGGGGCATGAGATATGCCCATTCAAAGTTTGCAATTTCAATCAGTTGCTATAGCGCCCCCCTTTGGCCAATTGATGTAATATTGCTTCATTCGCATCCTCCCATTGTCAGTGAGGAGAAAAACGTGGAACAGACACACCCACACACACACACACCCACAGACAGAGTTTTCGTCATTATATAGTAAGACTAACGGATTAACAGAAAATGCTTTGTCACAAGTGTTTTTTCCAGGCCCATGTTTCTGAGATACATGGATGTCACAGGATAAAATGTAACCTTTGTGATTTGATTCATGTTACTTCAAAGTACAATCATTTTTGCGTACAGTATTTTGTCCATCCATCATTCATATGTGACACTACTTTTTACAGTGAGTAAAGTCAGAAAAGCTTGGTCCCCTGAGCCAACCTTTTCATGTGAGCATAACTATTTGTAAACCACACTTACTGTACGAGATCAGGCATTGTGTTAGTAATAAAGTACAAGAAAACTATGAGGTGCAAAGACTACCATGTTTAAACCTGAGCTGACCCCTGATGATGTGCACTGTACCTGGCTGATGTCCAGACACTGATCCTGTTGGACAGTACCACCCTGGGGGACAGAGGAGGTCAGCAGAGGTCTGAGCCCACGAGGGGCAGTAAAAACCCGGGTAACAAGCTTCACAGTCAGCCTCCGACTCCGCTGCAGACCTCCCCAAGAAAGTGCCTACATGGAGGAGACAAATTATCATGTGGGTAAAAATAACTTCCACTCTACTTCTTTTATCTCTCTCTCTCTCTCTTTTACACGCACATATAAAGAGAGAAAGGGAAATAGCATGGCATAATAGTGTCATATATGCACACCGTAGATGGCTCCATTTTTTCACTTGGTTAAGTAGCTAGCTGACCATTATGACAGTTTTATTGGGCTCCCATTAGGTTTTACAACCTCCTCTAAAGTTCTGGATACATTGAGCCATTACATTGTACCTCTGGGGGCTTAGTGGCACTGTATTCTACCTTTGGAGGTAGTGTTATAAAAAGAAAGAGGTCCAACACATGGCTCACTCAGTGAAATGGAAGGAAACATATATGGATGTGTTGGTTTTCTACCTGGAGGACAGGGCCTTGGCTTTGCACTCCCTTTAGGACAATAGTGGCCTACAGGACACACACCACCATGGAATTGACCCAGGGTTGAATCGCCAGGAAGTGGGGATGGTGATGTGGTATCTCCTGTAACTGAAACAATAGACCTTTATTGGATGTCATTACTCATTAGGTTAGTGAGTGAACCAAAAGGCCAGGGCCATTTTCCTCAATCCCAGGGAGAGAAATACTACTGAGATGAAGCAGTGGGCATTGGTAAATGTTCTGTGGAGACCTCTGCCGCACTGTGGAGTCAAAGGTCATGGAAATGTTAAATAAAAATAGAAGAGCATTGAGAGGAAATGCTGCACGGCACAGTATTTTTCAAGTTCATTGAAGATGACCCTTTTTTATATTACGAATACTATTTCCAGAATAACCAGTTGTGCACGCTGCCCTGCATTTATTTAACACTACATAAAGCATGACAAGAATCCGCCTGTTACCTGTGGTGTTTCCCAAAGGTGTGGCCATTCTGGATCCCTCTCGGCAGTAGAAGCCTGGGTTGCAGAGCCCAGATGGGGAGGAGATGCCAACCTCAGCGCAGTAATGGCCGGGCAAACAGGACTGACATACTTCTACAGAAACTGCACCTGGAACAACAATAATACAATTCATATGTTTGGTCTGAATGATGAAAATGACAATTTGGGTCAAGTGAAATAATTCCACTTGAAGTGTTTTCAGTAATTGTTTTCTGATGAAGGAGGGTGGGAAATTCTTTCACTGATTACAAAATTTCACACTATACGTCACACTAAAGTCCATTATGTTCAAATGTCACCAACAATGCGTAATTATATAGTGTTTTCTGTCACCGTCTATGGAGCTGAAGGTGCCTGCAGGGCAGGGAACCATATAGCTGGTACCCTCAGGGCAATAGGACCCTGCAGAGCAGCGGCCTCCTGTTGGGCCCTCCTCTGGCTGGGCAGAAACAGAACCTTGGATACAGAGGTAACTAGGGGCAGCAAGATGATGAAGACAGAGACAATGAGGACGGGGATATGGGATGCAGGAAGTGATAGATGAGAAAGACAGAGGAGGACAGAGCATAAGGGAGGTTTAATTATAGACCAGAGAGGCAGAATTAAACAGAAACAGGGTGTCATGTCTTTTATAGTCTATCTGTGAACATGATGAAGTATGTGTTCAGCTTGCTCATGTTTACCCAGGAGTGCAGGCCCCAGTGGGAGCAGCCAGTCCAGAGGAACTGCAATATCTCCCTGGAGGGCAGAGCTCACAGCCCGACTTATTGGACAACCCCATCTGCCTGCTGAAGGCACCAGCTGGGCATGGGAATGCTACACCAGACTGCGTTCCTGTAGATAAATAGCGTATAATATCTACAGATGGTCCCGGACTGAACATCACAGAACAGTTTGTGAAGGCCGTCCTTATCTTGATTATGCTCTATAATGGCCATTTGCATAATTGGAAAGCCATTTACTGTTACAGCCACTTAATCAGGAGTACACACAAAACAAGAGCAATTTTCAACAATGTTTTGCGTGTAACACAACACATTTTTAGCCAGTTAATCAACCTCACTGAGCCTGCAGCATCACTTGTGTCCCATATATCTGATAACACGATCTAGTAACAGTTTTCATTTGTCATGAATGTCTTAGAAAAGCTGCACTATCGTATCCTACCTGGTGGGCAGTAGTGTCCTTTAGGACACAGCGTGGGAGTGTGAGTGCCAGACACATGCCCTGTATCAGCATCCACCGAGCCAGCACAATAAAATCCTGCTGGACATTTAACACACTCTGCCTGCGGAGGGGTACATTACGCACATAATTCTTTTCTGCACAGTACAAATACAAAATTATGACTACAGATGTTCATGAATATCAACAGACATTTCGATCCTTGTGTCGAAGATGATAATAGCGAAACTATGAACAATATTCAGTGCACACAGATGTTGACAATGCTTTCAGGAGAGGCTTAACTAACCCATGATTTACAAGTCTAATACAGTGAGTCAAAAGTGCTCTTTTAGATACAGTTTTATAGTTAAGCATATTTTGCAGTCCAGTTACTGCAGGTTATTCTAATTGCATTCATTCTGCATGTTGCCTGTGGGACTGTGGGATATATCATCATATCATCCCCATTACCTGCCCAGGTAAATCCTGGTAGGTCCCTAACATGCAGGGCACCTGTCTATCAGACCCAGGTGGGCACATGTTTCCAGGTGAGCAGGGTATAGAGGCCTGCAGGCTGCTGTTTCCTCTGCCTGGGCAGTAAGAGCCAGCTGGACATATATGAGAAGGGAAAGAGAGCCCTCTGGTGACACACAGGAAACCTACAAAACAAAAGGGAACACTGCTGAGCAGCTGCGCACACTGTGTGAAGGGATTATCCCCCAATAAATCAAGTTATGTAATGAAAGCTTTATCTTCCGGCAGATAAAAGACACAATTAAACTATAATGTGCGCAACGTAAATTAGTTCCAACCTGGAGGACAAGGCAGGCACTCGGAGAGATAACTGTTTCTGGTTTTGTTGCTGTAGTGTCCAACGGGACAGGGCAGTGGTGCTGAGGAGCCCTCGGGACAGTAATGACCTTCAGGACATCTGTCACCTGTCATCCCTCCATCCTCTGGTGTGGGTGACCAGGCCCCAGAGAGGCAGTAGTACCCTGCACCACACTGGCCTGACGCAACACCCTTCCCAGGGGACGCACAGAAGGAGCCTAGTTTGATGGAAATAAAGAGTGAAACTGAGTGGAATGGTAAATTACCCTGAATTACCCTGCAAAACAGAAAATGTAGAACAAGCACTGCATATTATATTAATCCCAGCTGTGGTGTTGCATTTGTTTGATGATTTTGCTGCTTGTGATTACAGCTGCTTTTTGAAGTTCACTTATTTTGTTAATGTAGTGTTTAATTACCATTTACAATCAAGGTCGCGCTAAACTCTGAGTTAAGTAAGTGACCTTAAGGAAACTCATGATTATTAGCAGTAAATGGAGTGTGACCTGGAGGGCAGGGCATGCAGTCCTTGGGTTGTGCCATGCGAGTGTGGGGGTTGAGAGATCCAGCTGGACACGGGTACTGATGTTTGGACCAGGTCCCAGATGGGCAGTAATGACCCACTGGACACTCATAAGTCCTCGACAGGGAGCCATTACGTCTGCCAGGACAATAAAAACTATCCAGACAAAACAAGGATGGAATAATTTAGTGCTTGGCTGCTGATGGTGGCCATGAGGCATCAATATATGTATGTCTGTGTGTATATACTTTATGTATGCAAAGCCAGGTGGCAAATTTCAACATGTGCTGTATGTATATTCACTTACTTTGCTTATATGTGTCTACATGTTTACGGTGTAAAGTGACTGTGTGCGGTTGATAAGCGAGTTTACCCATGGGGACAGGTGCTGCAACTGGCTCTGCCGTCTTCTGTACTGATGGTTCCCGCGGGGCACTGCTGAGGAGCCACAGAGCCCTCAGAACAGTAATAACCTGGTTGCGTGAAGGCAAGAGTCATGGAAGAGACGCACACTCAAATGCACACAGAGACATCCACAGGGAACAGAGCTCGATTTCCAGTGTCAGCAGAGCAGCTACTTATGTTTAGCCCTATTAAATAGAAAGAAGGTTTTATTTACCTTTCCACCAAGCTAGCTCTGGGCTTATGTGAATATTCAATTTAAGTGTGTGCTTCACATTTTCTTTTGTATTCCATATAATGCTTTGCAAACCTTTTTGCTGCCGTTACCTGTATAAAAAGTAGCAACATGATTACATTATCCCCGTGTTTTTTTTTTTTCGTGCATCTTCTTTTGATGGTTTATAAATGAGATAAAGATTCTGAGAGATCTCATCACCTTTCGGGCACGGTCCTCCCTGGCTGTCTCTCAAAGGAGGGTCAGGGCGGTCTGCACCACCAAGACAGAAGAAACCCTCCCAGCATTGTCCTGAAGGTGCTGAGAGCCCCGCAGCGTCACAGTAGTAACCAGGGAGACACGGCTGGCAATCCTCCTAAGAGAGGAAATAAGAGAGACAAAAAGAGACGGAGGAAGAGGGAGAAACAGAGAGGAGGGGGGGCTGTGAGAAAATGGAAAAAGAGAGAGTGCCCCATTGCAGCATTGATTTGGGATTAGATATCGATTGGCTGTCACAATGAAAGACAGAGAAAGCAATGTAAGTTACTGGATATACTGTAAAGGGATGGTGTACTGTAGCAGGACTGTGAAACATTTTATTTCATGAAGTTGCTTTTCATTAAATCTTGGTCGGTCAATCAAGACAAACAGGGCCAAGCCAGTTATATGACTGGCTATTGCTACGATCTGAATGAATATATACCATATTTTGTCTGCATTTATATTCATATGATTATATAATTTGAGTCTCATGAATCACAAAATGTTATAAGAATATTTAGTGGTTGGATGTTTGGAAAATTACTAAACAAAATTTGACATTTCCAAGCAAAATGACATTGTGCTGTAACTTTGAGGAGAAAGACTCGTTCAATCATCGGTCAAGGAGACATGTGAGTGTGATACTGAGTCAAAGCGACCTTGGAGACTAATTTGGTGAGATTAGAGAACGTTCCACGTGGACAGGGCAGAGGATGGACGGTGGCCTGGGGGCAGTAATGACCAGCAGGACATGGCCCTCCCTCTTCTGGTGAGACACAGAGAACACCGCTGCTGTTTGTCAACCGTCTCAAAATAGAAATACTGATGGAGAACCACTGCCTCAGATAATTACAAGGCTGACAACTTAACTAAATGTGGTATTAACTGACTATACTATACTGCATTTCCTAAAGTACATGATAAAGATGTTTGTTTACCTGCAGCCTCTGAGAAAGGTTGTGGAGAAGTGTTTCCGTATGAGCAGTAATATCCTTCCTGACATGGTCCAGTGACAGCTGTGCCATTTCTGGAAGAGCAGTAATGACCTCCGTCACACTGCTTGCACTGAGTGACAGACCAGTAGCCAGGATCAGGACCGTAAGTTCCCTCTGGACAGCCTCTCAAGTCGAATCCAGTCCCTTCAGGGCAGTAAAAGCCTGCAGGCCGCAGAGCAGACACAAGGAAATGCATAAATATGAAGGATGCAAAAATATATAAGCTTTTATCACGAGTCATTGTTTGTTTCAGTTCTTTGGTGAATATTTTGCTTGATAATTTATATTTAATTCATTAGCATAAAACTGACAGTATACTTTTAAGGTTTTAAGGGCACACAAATCAGCAAGCCACACACCTGCAGGACATAAGTAAAGCGAGCCAGACACACAGTACCAGCCTGGCACACAGGGCTCACACTGAGTAGCATGTGTAACAGCAACATATGTCCCCGGATCACAGGGCACAGGTTGAACAGCTCCCTCTGGGCAGTAGTAACCCTCAGGACAAGGTCCCCCTGTAATTCCATTAGTAGGGGTGGAAGTGACGGCTCCCTTCACACAGTAATATCTGCATACAAAATATGAGAGCAGGAAAACACTAAAGCAGGATGAAACCACCATTTTGTATACATTTTATATAACAACAAGGACAATATTTATTAAGGTCATTGGGGTCTGGCGTACCCCCCACTGCAGGGTCCACTAGTTTTAGTAAGGCCGGCAGAGTCGCAGTAAAATCCCCCCAGACAGGGTTTGCAGTCCTCCTGGTTACGCAAGCCTGAGCTGTTTGACCAGCTTCCTTCAGGGCATGCCATGGGAGCTGTGGTGCCTGTGAAGACATCACAAACACCAACTCACAATTCAACTCTGGTAAACAGAGGAGTATGCAGAAAACTACTAAAAATAGCAGGAACAATGCAGTTATTGGGTTCATCGATGCAATATACTGTGACCATTTTTTGCACACTGTAAGCAGAAGTTTAGCGCAACTAAATAAGTGAGACAATCAAGCTACCCAGAAGAAAGGCAGAGTTTACCCTACAGTAGCAATTTTAAAGCATGGGTCAGTGCCCCAGGTCAGAGAGAACAAGTGTACAAATTAATTTGAAGAAAACTGTATCAGAAGTTACGAGATAAATGTTGTCAGCACTCCCCGTAGGCCACCAAATGGTAATTAGCATGAATAAAACATTGTAGCCCTGGAATATAATGGGGTAGAATGTTAATAGCCTCACACAGTATAAATTTGGTTACATTAGCCTATAAAACAAGCTGCATCAGCGTTGGATTACGATTATTATTAAAACCACTATTTGTGGAAAATGTGGACCCCCTGCAACTTGATACATTTCAGGCATTAAAACTATAGTGGCACTGAAGCAGCTGCTGGCTGATTGTTTATTTAAGGAGGACAAACCAGTAACCTGAGGGGCAGTATTGACCAGGTGGACACAGGGAACCAGAGAATCCGTCAAGTGGGCTGGGAGAGGATGCTCCCTCTCTGCACCAATAACCAGCGTGGCATGGTCCTGTAGAAAGACAAATATCACAATACATTAAGGGTCAAAGTAATCAGATACAGCTTCGGCTCCACAGCACAAGCTAAAGAGTACAATATGTGGTTTTAACAGCAATATCTCAAACCTTGGCAAATACAATTAATCCAAACCTACCAGCTCCAGTGTTAAAAACTGCACATTTAAATATTCAAAACTGGGGAAGCCCATTGCAAACCTTACAGAAACCCCTGAAATAGCTTATAACAACACATAATGAATAACAAAAGATGACCCAGGAAGATCATTTGTTGGAAATACAATAAATTGTTTCAAGTACAGTTTGGACATACATGAAAAATTTTGAATATTAATTTCCACATCAGGCACAATCATTGAAAATTTTCTTTTTAATTAATGGTTTTTCCATCATCACATATGCAGCAATACCAAATGCCCGGGCCTCCGTCAGGGGGGTACAAACTCTGGCCCAGACTCTGGCCCAAGTCCTGGGGGGAGGCTACAGAGGTCTATGGTTGACCCTTAAATGGGTACAACAATTTACTTACTGACCTATATCACTGTCAAAGCGAGACAAGGACGAAAGTTAAGGCGGCAAAAGTCCAAGTGGGGCGGAGGGAGGAGTGGTGTATGGGTCCAACAAACCTCGTCTTTCACCTGAGAGAGCTGCATTTGTGTCCCATAAGATTCTAAAGCCAAACCCTGTTCTTTTTTCCTAAACCTAACCACGTGTGTTTGTTGTTGAAGGAAAAAAAATCAATTTGCGGTGCTGTACCGATGTAGTGCGTTTATTTTGAAAGAGACTGTATGTAAATGTTAAATTTCCTTTGAAAACAGAAGTGTTTCTTGAAAGAAGACAATGCATGTAACAGGCAGAAATTGACACAGTGTCCAAGAACGTCAACAACCAACGCACCCAGGGTACCTTGCACATCGTATGTGGACGTGGAAAGTCCATGACCCAAACGTCAATATGTGATGAAGTGCTGCTATTGTGAAAATGGTGCTATGGAAATCCACACCATTTTCTCATCAGCATGAGTCAGATGGGAAGAACACACATGTGCCACTAATGTAAAGATGTAAAGCAAACTGCAGCCTCACTAGTTATGACAAAATGCCTCATCAAAAATATGGGGCTCAAAAAAGAAAAGCAAAGGTACAGAAAGAAGCAGAAAACTGAAGGAACAGAGACACAAATTTGTCATGATGCTGGGTTTTTGTTTATATTCCAGTATCTTGTGGACTTTGTTTTCAGGTTTCTGTTTGTGTTTTTCCTTGTTTTATGTTATTCATTCATCTGTTTCCTGTTTAATTTTGTAGATTCTCTCCTCACGTGTCATGTCTGGTTTTACTTCCTGTCATTGTGTGTTTTCCCGCCTGTTTTCTGTCACACCTGTCTTCCATCAATCTCATTAGTCCCTCCCTGTTCCCAGAGTCTTCCCTTCACACCTGTTCTGTATTAGTCTTGTTTGCTCCACCCTGGTGTTCCCCACCACACCCCTGTTGTCAGCCAATCCCCATTTCCCTCCTTAAGACTCTGTCCTCCGACTCCAGCTGTATCTCGTTCTTGTGATTAGTTTTCTGTGTATATATATATATATATATACCCATGTGTTTCCCTTTGTTCCTTGTCAGTTTGTCTGCATTCATCCCCATGTTCTTGCTGTTGTTTCCTGCTCTGTTTCATGCTTGGTGTCTTTTGTTCAGTTTGGATTTTTTTTTAACCCCAGTTCATTGTATTATCCTGGTTGGTGTTCTGTTTTCGTTTTGGTTCTTCTTCCATTTGGACTTTCAGTTACCTGCCTGTTTTGGATGTTTTTATCAGCTTTATTAGAGATTGCTTTTATTAAACCTTAAACCTGCCTATTGCTCTACATTTGGGTCCTTCCTGAACTGATTCATGACAAAATTACTGTCCAAAAAAGTGTGTTTGGAAAAAGAAAAGGAAAACAAATGAAGAATACTCTCTCCCACCTGCTGGCTCTGACAGTCCCATAGAAGGACAGTACCGTCCAGCAACACATGGCATGCAGCCTGTGAGGCTGGTAGTGCGCTGTCTCGGGTTGAAGGAGCCTATGGGGCAGGGATGTTGGTTGGGCAGGGCTGTACCTGCAGGGCAGTAGTGTCCTTTAGGGCAAGGCCTCAGAAAAGAGACATTGGTTGGTGTCGAATCACAGTAGTAACCTTGAAAGAAGAGAAATGCATAGCTTTAAATTAGCACTGCCAGTGTGTGAAAGAACTGAGGACTTGATATATTTGTAGAATACTTCTTTTGACCAGCTTACAAATAGCAGTATAATAAATGTAACAGATGCATATGAACAAGCTGTCAACCTTGATAAATAAAACACTTGCTGGGGGGGTTAAGAGCTGTTTTCATTACATCCAGTTTAGCAACACAGAAATGGCACAAGGCTAAACAAGTGTTTAAAAAAGAAAAGGACTAAATATGCTATGCTAGAGTAAACGGGGCTCCTACCTGCCTCACAGACAGTGCAAGCTGCCTGTTTCTCTCTGTCCTGATAGGTTCCTGATGGACAGGGCTCTGGAGCTGCACTACCCTGTGAGCAAAAGTGACCTTGAGGACATGGCAGAGCTGTAGGCACAGTCTGACCAGGCGGGCACCAATAGCCTGTCAAGGTGACAAGAGACACCAGTACAGTGTGAAAGAATGGAAACTGGGTTGGAGCAGAACAAAGAATGTGTCAAATACACATATCTTGATGAAACAGGCAACTACCAAAAATGTACTGACAGGAACACTGTGTAGGATTTAGGGGGAATTAGTGGCATCTAGTGGGGAGGATTACAGACTGCAACCTGCTGAAACTTCTCCCAGGGCAGTGAAGTACCTGCAGAGGTGTCTTCCTCTCCAAAACAAACAGACCAGGTGATTACAAACAAGTTACAAATCAGTGTTTGTCCTTCACTGTTTGGCACATCGCAGGTGGGCTGCTTGCCCAGTATCTGCTAATATGTGCTCACCTTATTTCTGACCCAGATGTTCAGGGGCTTTTTACTAGGAGCTGAGTTATCCACAGAGGTCTCTTCCTCTCCAAAACAAACAGACACTGTGACTTAAACTGGTAAAAGCACTGAATAAAGCAGCTTCAAATGAACTATAGTGGCTGACAGCTAAAGGGCCCATCTAGAGCCAGTGTTTGGTTTGTCTGTTCTGGACTACCGTAGAAACATAGTGCTGCAACACGGTGATCTCCGTGGACAAAGACCCACTTCCAATGTAGATATAAACGTGTCATTCCAAGGTAACGAAAACACAACAATTCTTATTTCAAGCGATTATACATTAAATAAAACATACTTATTATATTTAATTTCTGCCAATATATCCTCCTAAATCCTGCACACTGAACCTCTAACTTTATGGACTGACCTTGGCTGCAGGGTCCAGTCGGCGCCTTGAGACCTGCTTCTTTGCAGTAGAAACCTGCAGTACAAGGCTGACAGCCAGCTTCACTAGTCAGACCTGGCACTTGGGAGAAAGTACCCGCTGGACACAACTCTGGCTCTCCTGAGCCCTCAACTGTAGAGAGAAAGCAGTCATTCATTCAGCCATTCACTTATTACATTTACATGTCAATACCTATACTGGGCTGTAGGGCACAAAAGCTTTCTCCCAGGACACATCAAGCAGAAAGTGTGGAGACACCCTACACAGGTCAACAGTTTATCAGCAAAATAACAAAAATAGACACAAGATGACTCACACTTATATCCATGGCTAATTTAGTGTGTCCTGTCTACCTGAGTCATCGCCACAGCTACTTTAGAGTCTCTAGTGCACCTAATTTGCATGTCTTTGGGCTGTGGGAAGAGATTGGAGAAGCATAACAAAACCCCAATGTTAAAGGCTGGGACCTTTTTGCTATAAAAAAAACAATTCCAATCAATGCCAAAGAGCTGTCCTTTGAATATGATAAGACTTTACTGATTATTATTCGTCTGTGATGCACCATGACACCAACAGCTCATATATGGTGCATGTTATGGATAAGTACGTTTTTTCTTCATAAATATAAATATCAAAATTAAGCATTATGCCAAACTTCGGTGGACACCATACACTATCCATTTCACCAAGCACTTGACGTTCCTTTATTCATAGGCTTAAAAACTTGTTGGCAAGTTAGTGATAAGACTGTTCTAATGCAGTAAAGCAGGGCTTACCACAGTATGTCCCCGGTGGACAGATGCTGCCTGTTGCTCCATCTGTTGGTCTGGCCTCAGTGGCTCCTCCTGTACAGTAATACCCAGGGAGGCAGGGGCCCATTGGCAGAGCTAAACCTGTGGAGCAACATAAGTACACTTGTTATGTGTATTTTATATACCTTAAAATTTGACGTCTAAGTTGCCTTTTACCCATCTTTTCTCAAAATAACTTAATAAAATCAGTTGGTCTTTGTCTACTTTGCATCAAGCACTTTGATTGGCTGTTAAACACTACAGGAAAAAGTAATGTCACTGCTAAAATAAGGCAACAAATAACTCTTTCTGTCCCCCTTGAGAACAATGTGTGAATCCAATGTGTGAACAATATCTGTACTAACAAAAAGGAAATCCAAACCCATAGTTCCACCTCAAAAAACACTTCGATCTCTATCATCACATCACAGAAATACATGTATATTTTTATCTGTTTGTAATAGTTGGTGTAAAATTTGGCAAAATGTGTTCAAAATATATTGTAAAATATACCAGTATTTTTGCTGATGGGTAAGACAATGTAATGTAATTCGTCACGGAAAATGTGCCTTTCTGTCTTTCAATTACATGTTGCATATATTGCAGTACATTTTTCAACATACATAAGTTACTGTATGTTTCATCATAATAGATCTGTAAATGTCAAATAGCACTTTTTGCAGGCTGCCTTTTGATTAACGGGGGACGGAGCTTTTGCAATCAGGACCCTGATGTCCTGGAACGACCTGCTCGAGGAAATGAGGCTGTTAAAGTCAGTGTTTTCTTTGAGGTACTTTTATTGGAAAGCATGCCCTGATTTTATCTGAGCTGTCTGTGTATATCACTACCATCTTTTTGATTTTTAATTTGTTGTTTGTTATCAGATTGTTATTTTATCATTCACTTCGGTATTTAATCAAACTTTTCTCTTGATGGATGACATTTAATGACATTTTTGTTTATCTTACTGTGTGTTTTATGATACCTGAGATATTGCAGAAGGCTCCAGGTGGACATGGCACCGGCGCTGAGCTACCTAAGGGGCAGTAAAAGCCCACCTGGCAGTGCCCCCCTGTGGACGTAGCTGGACAAAGACAGTTGGCATTTGTGTAATTGTCCAGGTCAAAAGGCTGGGAGTTCCATGCTGCTGACACACAGAACCAACCTGAAAGGAACAGACGCAGCAAGAGACAGAGTGGGAGACAATGAAGATGATGTACTGATGTTGTGACTGCTATCTGTCCCTGTGACACACAAACACTGCTGCTGCTGACACAAAATAGAATCAGTGAGACACACTCACATGATGACTTTCTCAGCACAAGGTGAAAAAAGACAAGAGCAGTGCAGAGCAAGGTGAAAGAGATGAGTCATTAATGTGAAAAAAGCAGGCTTAATAAACCAGGGAGCCACTGTTCTAATATCTGCCCGAGACTTGTGTGCATTAGCTGGTTGGCATATGGAGCCAGGCTGTTTGTATATAAATAAATAATATACAGGGAATTATCTAAAAGCTGCTGCTACTGCCAGAACGCAAGAGTGAAACTGTAAAGAGCGGAGAAGTAAAATAATGACTGATGTGGCTGCTGTCGAGTTGTGATGTTTCGTGCTTTATGTGCACTCTTCCTTCCCTGCCCTCAAGTCTTCCAGACTGCTTTAGACTGGCTCGCCGACCCCTAGAGACAAAAAGGCTGGCACAGAGGACAAAGTCCTGACACTGAGAAACCACACTGTGTGGCTGTGATTGTGTCTTGGGAAGAAAAAAAACAAAGACGCCATTACTGACCAGCCTTGCACTTTCCAGACACTTTTGTCAGCCTCTCCTTCTCACAGTAGTGTCCTGGAGGACAAGGCAGGCAGCTGTCCAGACTCTGAGTCATGGGCTCGGGGTTGTAGTATCCACGAGGACAGGGGAACTGGGTGGCATGCCTTGTACCTATGCACATAATGCAACATGATTAGAAATTGCTACATGCAATGTCGGTGTTTAAAGTACACTGCATTTTTACTTGTATTGTAAAAGCTAAGGGGAGTCATTGATCAAAGCAGAAACAGTCTTTAAGTATAACAAGAAGCTTCTAAAACAGTGTTACTACTGACAATAAATTAATGAAGAAATGCAACCTACTCCTGCAAAGATATTTGTGTAGGCAGTCGTATATAACTCATGTAACAGACCAGTTCTAGTACAATAGCAATTGTGCACTTAAGCCTATTATTTACATAATGCCTGTTGATGCCACTGTGATTATTTTCCATATGGGCTTAATCACAATGTTTGTTTACAATGACTTACAGGAAGAAAATCCCTGTATCATGTACATACAATGTAACCACACTGAGGATGCTGCCACAATTAGTTTTTAACCACCTAAAAAAGGTCCACCTAAAAAAATTGAAGGGAACTGAAGCTATAACGTCAAAGCCACCGGACCCCATTGACAAAAATAGTAATTTTACTGCACAGGACATGAGAGTTGCTGATCTACTGCTGCCTTAATCAGTTTGTATGCAAGGTGGAGCAGTGGAAATATTCCAAATATAGCATGCACTTTACCTGACCTACTTTAAGATGAGTCTTTTTAGGTGGCTAAAACATGTTTTGCTGCAGTGCCTGTACATAGCAGTGCATTGCTTGACTTCTGTGCCGGTAGATTTGGTTTCTGCAAGTTTGCCAATATTACATATGTCCGCAATTGAAATCAATCCCCAATTTTCAACCAGGAAGTGATTACATTTTTTTGTTCGTGCGACATCATGCTGATTACATCTATACTAATGTTTTGTGTACCATTATATGCCATGAATGCCTTACTTCTGTAAGTGTAAATCTGGGCAGGGGGCAGGAGGCACGTCTCCCCAAATATTTAGAAAGTGTGCATTGTTTCCCCACCTCCCCACCCGCAATAAAAACATAAAAGTAGCAGAGGATTTTTATGTTGACAACATTAAAGACATTCACAGCAAAATTAATGCATAAAAGACAGCCAGAAAAGAGACTGTCTGGCTGAGAACCTCCCCGCTGTTAAACAAAACCTAAGCCCTTGTGTGCACCACTATCTTGACACACAGGTACACGCACACACCTTTCTGAGCTCTAACTACAATAAGGACCACAATGAAAATAAGTCATGTGCCTTTTCTTTTTTCATCCTTGATGTTCTTTTAATCATGCATGTACTCTGGTCTTGCAACCACGTATCTGTCTTTTTAAAATGAATTGTCAAATAAACAAAACAAAAATAAATATGATTGATAGTGTTTTGGGTGAGTCTACCATCAGGGCAGTAGAAGCCAGGGGGGCAGGGGAACTTGGTGAAGTTGCCAGTCCTCTCTGGACAGTAGTAGCCAGCAGGGCAGCGGAAACACGCTGACTGGCCCGTGAGGTTGGTGTAGGCCCCAGCTGGGCAGGGCACTGGGCTCGCACTACCCTCAGGGCAGTAATGAGCTGGTGGGCAAAGACCTCCTCCTGAGCCTGCAGAGGAAAAACCAATTAGATGTGCTGAATTACTGAGATTATGACTGCTAAGCCCTTAATGTGATGAATCATGTGATAAACCCTTATTAATTCAGTAATCATTCGTTCAACAAAACACCCTCGCACATTCAGATTTCCTGCATTTATCAACATCTGTCTCTCCTCTGTCTGATGCTTATTCATAAGATTTGTCTCTGCACATTATATATTAGCTCTGTTCTCCACTATTTTATGTCATGCATGAACTACACACATAATTAAATATTAAATAACGAACAGAGGGATCATTGTATTGATGTTTGAAGCTGGTTCAGCTAGGTTAATCCTGCAGACAAGATGGAATGGTGTAGAAATTATTCAACAAGCACAAACACAATTCTCATGAATAAAATAAAAACTCATAATTTTGCTGCTCTACCTGTAGCTGTGGTGTCTTCCCCTGGACAGTAATATCCTGCCTGACACAGTCCAGATGGACGGGTGAGGCCTGCAGTGCCGCAGAACTGACCCGCTTGACATGGCCTACAGCCAGTGATGTCTGTCAGATAAAGACTGCAAGCACACACGTGTAAACACATGCACACACAAACACAGTTAAATGGCAAAACAAAACTGCACAAGTGTGTGTGACATCTGGGTCCACTAACCTGTTAGAGTAGGTTCCTGGTGGACAGGGCAGCGGGAGACTGGTGCCCTCAGGACAGTAGTTCCCTTTTGGACATGCTCCTCCCACTCCAGTGCTAAAGTTACCATCTGGGTTCTGAAAGTTCACACCTTGGGAAGTTGCACATTTAAGACAGATTTAGTGTGCAATTCAGTTTTGCCACACACACTGGTACAGCAGCAGGGCTTTAGGTTAGGTTGCAATGATAAATGGTAATATTGCCATTGTCCATCATGCATGTAGTGTACCTGCAATGCAGTAATAACCAGCTTGACAGGGTCCAGTAGGCTCAAACAGACCCCAGTCCTCACAGTAAAACCCTGTTAACACAGCATGAAGAATTAAAAACACCACTGCAGTAATAATAAAGCATGGAAATCCTCAAGGTGTCCCATCACTTCATAAAACAATATCCCTCCTCTAGATAATTTAACGTGCTAAAATATTCTATTATTGCCTTTTATCTGAATCAATTAGTTCCAACACATCTAGCAAATGAAGGTGTTGGTACATTAAAAGCCAATTCAGCTCACTTAACATTAAATGAAAGACTATCCAGTGTCTTGAAGAGCAGTGAAGACAACCATGTGACAATACTCTCACCTGCTGGACAAATGAGGCACTGCTCCACTTGGCTGAGGCCAAAGTGAGGACTGTATGTGCCAGGAGGGCAGGGCAGGATACCCTCAACACCGCCACCGAGACAGTAGTGTCCTGCTGGACAGAGCTGGACACCTTCTCCTGACAGACAGTAGGTCCCTGACAGGCAGTCATCGCACACCTCTGCCCCTTTATCCAAAAGAGGAACAATAACACATGTATTTCAAATCGTGATACAGTGGAACCTGCACAGGTTACTATAAACAACCGCTTCTTCTGATACAAATGCTGTTTAAATAATTTACTTATAGTAATCAATTAGTTCACTTACAGTGTTCATTTTGAGTCTTTTTATACATGTCAATATATGTTTAAAAAAAAAAACATTTAAAACTTAGACAGCTCTTTTTGTTTTTATTTAACTCCCATGATACTTTGCCCGGAAAAAGTCATTTTCTCCAAATAAAAAACATAGTGTCCTCGAAGCTTATGACAAACTGCCAAAAATGAGCCAATGAGATGTGAAGCTTGCTCTTCAGGCTCGCTTGTGACCAGTCAAATAAAAAGAAATGGCTGCTAATGGAGACAGATTTGTAGTTTGGTCAGATAGGCCACAGATTCCACTCCAGCCTGCGACCCTTTGCTACATGTCGTCCCTTCTCTCTCCTCCTTTCTTGTAAACTACCCAGTCAAATAAAGGATTGTGCAAAAAAAAAAAAATCTTAAAAAAAGGTTGGTAGGCTAGTAAAGTTTGGTAAGATGTTTAATGTCCAATGTCCAATTTTGAGAAGACCTTGAACGCCTCAGATCCTTTTTGTTACCAGGTGCATTGGGTGGCCTGGTGTGAATTTGTTATAAGCCAATCAGCGCCATCACAGATGAACCTACTGGGTTCTGAGAGGAGGTGGGACTAGATAGAACGCAAACATAGGGTGAAGGAAGCTGGTGGAAGTACAGAGATGTGAGCACTAGCTCTAAGTTCAGTACAATCTGCTTTTTTTACCAGCATGTAATCTGTTAAAGAGAAGGAAAGAGTGTGTTGTTTTCAGTGAGTAATTCTTTTAAACTAGCGCAAACACCCTAGCCATGTGTGGACTGTTGCTAATTGGCTATCTCCCTGGCTAGCTTGGAGGAGAGAGACTAGGGGTGCATACGTAAATCCAATCTGACGCTCTACACTTAAATCAGAACAGTGTTGTTCGAAGAAACAAAGCATTCTGTTTCTACATAACTACCCAGAGAGTGCGGTGCTCTGGATAACCAATCCGTACATTCCTATTTGTGCGAGTGTGCTTCAAGGAGGCTACGTGATCAAATCCTGCCAAAGAACTGCTCCAATGCTGAAGGACTGCTCCAATGTCTAATGTCAAGGATTCTTCGAATTCTACCGAGGACCAACTCCTTCCTTGAGAGAATTTTCAGGGACACGTGTGTATCCTCAGCAGGCATGAAGTGCCCACAATTCTTTGTGCATGATTTACCATAATTGAAGGCAGGGCCTCTTCAGTGATGCACACACCTGGGCACTCACTAGCCGGTTCCAATGTGTGTTCACCAAATGTTAGGAAGGAGTCTTTCCTAGCCTCTGTAGTACCCGACATGGAAGGACCTGTCGTACCAAGGACGCAGCCTTGATTTTGAGACGCACCAACTGACTGCGTGCAGGAAATCCTTTGTCACCGAGTGTCTGCGTGAGTGTGGATCATGTGAACTGTTATGATACGGACATTCATGATAAAAGGCCATAAGGTTCATTATTTTTATGAATTTTTGGGTAGTGTGTGTCAGATGCTGCCACACATGCTGCTGCAGTAGAGGTACTCAGGACGAGGCATCTCCATCGCACAGATCACGTCTGGACAGGGAGGTTTGCAAAGACGGCTACCAACAGCTTTCTTAATTAAAGGAACAGCAAGTACAGACAGTGTTTTCCTTGATTATAAAATCCTGGGTATTTTGGGTTTATTTTCTGGTGTGACTCACATGGTTTGTAATAAACACTTTGATTGTTATTTCATGTAATCCTTTTGGTTTAATATTTATTCATATGTTGAAATATGTGTGGTAAAGTGGCAAATGAGTTGGTTGTAGTTGATTATATATAAATATAAATGCATGGAAGGTTTGCTAATAAACTAACTAGGCCTCTCTGCATGTTAGTCAGAGTCATATGCTCTAATTTTACATTTATCCTCTTGCCAATTCACCTCCCATGCAAAGAGATTAACAGATGTAAAGTGGTAGTGTATGCAAGATGACTCTGTGACATAACTGGACTTGAGTGGGTGGGCTACATATGGGCGTTTGTCTGGGATCACACTGTGGTGCATGTCACTGATGTAAGTCTGCACCACAGTTATGCGGTTGGTGGTGAGGGTGCCAGTCTTGTCAGAGCAGATGGCCGTGGCATTGCCAATGGTCTTGCACACATCCAGGTGGCATACAAGGTTGTTGGTTTCTTGACAGAGTAAGCCAGAGAGATGGCGACAGCAAGAGGTAAACCTTCTGGGACAGATACCACCAGCACACTGACTCTGAGTACTGGATGTAGACTGGAGCACACTTTGGCAACCACGTGCGACCTTCAACGACAAATGCAACACCTCTCTGTCGTCGAAACGTTGGTCATCTTCTCTCTGTCCTTTACATAACCCCCTTCTGCACTGGTCAGGGGCAACACCCCCGTTCTGCTTCTTGGCTTTGTTCTGATTGTTCCCCACAGCTCCATCAGGTTGTTTTCCTTTCTACTAGGAAAGGAAAACAACCTCTCCAGCACACAGCAGGGTAAAGATGATGCCCATCTGTGAGTTGACATCCACAGCTGCCACCAGCATCCTGTCTGAGCACTCCACCACATGGGTACCTGACAGCAGCATAGGGTCCTTAACCACAGACTTGCGTACGTGGTCAGACTCTCCTGTAAGACAGCTCTCATCTATCTTGAGATTGTTGCCTTGAACCAAAATACCATCAGCTGACAGCAGGTCCCTGTATTTGACCAGGGCCATGTCCCCCACCACCATGTCAGCTCCAGGGATCTGGATGACATTCCCATTACACACAACAGTGAACTTCTGTTATTGTTCGATCCAACTCTGTAGACCCTAGAACTGCTTCTTTCTGGACCAGTCGTTAAACGCCCTCACCAGGATGACACACACAACAGACAGCACGATGGCGGCACCCTCGATCCAACCAGCACCGCCCTTGCCCTCATCCTCTGCAGACCCCACCACATTCCCACATGACTCGATTTCTTTTACAAGAGGTTGGCAGAAAGAGAGGCCGAGGGAGATTTTTGTTTCCAAGAGTGTGACATCCTGGTGGGCCTCCCACACAAGCTCCAGGAGAGTCTTAGGCTTCTTTAGGGGTGATGAAGATTTGGCTGAACATTTGGCGTCAACACTCCAGGTCTGCCAGATCCCCACTGAGACCGTCAGTGGTGTTGGACAGTAGTCTCTGGTAGAGCCCGTCTGTGTCTCTGTGGCTGTAATGGAGCTTCTGAGGGCATTGTTCCCTCAGAAGCTCCATCAGCTTCCTGAGCTTTGTCACAGTGATCTTAAAGTCTCCCCCTGCATGGCTGTTATCTGCCCTTCCTCCTCCGCCTCTCTGCACCCTAGTCAGAGTCATGTGCTCTAATCTGTCAGGTGCAGTGGGTACATCTTAACTTTACATTTAGTAGACCCTCACCAGTTCACCTCCCATGCAAAGGGAATAACAGATGTTAAGTGGTAGCATATGCATGATAATTCTGTGACATAAAAAAACCTATTGTAATTAATTTGATCTGTACACACATGATCACTACAAGAGGGTGTCACTGTACTTGATATGTCGTGCAGTTCTATTTTCTATACCTGTAGTGTTCGAGTACATCCCATCAGGGCAGAGGACAGGAGAAGCTGAGCCCATGGGACAGTAGTGTCCAACTGGACAAATGTCTCCAGTCACACCGTCTGAGGGCATTGAAGACGCAGCTCCTCCTGAACAGTAATAGCCTATAAATCAGAAAATATATATATATATAAAAAAAACTATGAACATAAAGTAAGAAAGAAGGACAAGCAGCTTCACCTACCCATAAAATGGTCAGAGGACAAATATAAAAAACACTTCATCTCAAGTGCCTACATGTTATTAAGCACTGACTTCTGTACTTTTTGTTCATGTGACGTACGTTTTGAAACATCAAATTGCTTCTCACACCCTGTTGTACTGGATAATTAATTTCCATACCTGCATCACAGATTCCTGAGGGCTGGCTGAGTCCAGTACTGTTGCAGTAGAGTCCTGGAGGGCAGGGCCAGCATGATGAAAGGTTTTGGGCTCCCACAGTGCTGCTCCAGGTCCCCACAGGGCACGGGTGCTGCTGGGGGTACATAGTCCCATGTGGACAGACATACCCTGCAGGACATACACCGCCAGAGGCCACAGCCACAGCCACCTGTGGGAATATCGGAGTAATCATCAGAATATGATAAAGTTTGATCATTTTTCTCTTCCAGTTATAGTTAGAACTTTAAAAGTTAAAGCTGTGGGCAGTTTGATTTGGTAGCTGTCACTCATTTCCCACGCACTATCAGCAGCTTATCCAAAAAACACTGCTGAAAAACATTATTTATTTGCCTAATGCAAACCTGAACTTCACATGCCTCTAGATTCATATGCATATCAAATGACAGAAAACACTTTAGCAGTCAAAGTGTGTGGGAAATTAATAGCTGCCATCAAATCAGCTGCACAGCTTTATTTCAGCGAGGGAAGAAAAATATTCATTTTAAAGACCAGCTTATTTCCAGCTTTTCTATTCAAGCTCTCACTTGAGCTAAACCACATTATAAGCAAAAATAATCAACAAGCACATAGCAGACAAGATGTCAAACACTTCTTTCATTGTATATCACTCAGAGATCAACATGGTAAATATGAAAAGCAGGTCTGGTTTCTTGTTACATTTATTTGAAACATCCATGGAGTGAACAGAAAATGAATTTGGTAAGACAAAATAGAAAACATAGTAGTCAATTAAATTCCTTGTAACACTTAATTTTATTAATTCTCTCATTCTCTATGCACAACTTAGGCAGAGGCACTCTACATCTAGTAAAGGAGACTGCAGTGAGAGCAGTTATGTTCTGTAATACTGTGTGTAGCGAGTGTTTAAAACTACTTCTTAAAATGCCTTTCTGTAATTACATTTCTCTTCCAATTCCATACACCAACTTCTTACTAAGACAGCAGTTCTTCCTCAGATAAGCTGCTGGAAGCCAAGTTATCAAAGTCATTAATCACCACGTCTTACTGGAGAGGCAGTGGAGGCTCCAGAGGTGCAGTAGTGTCCCGGGTCACAGAGACCCTGAGGCTTAGAGAGACCGGCTCGGCTGCAGTACCAACCAGCCTCGCATGGACGACAGTGCTGCGCAGCGTCGCCACCAGGCTGGTCAGAGTAAGAGCCCTGAATAATTAGACAGTATAATTTTACAATATCAGTCATATCAGTTGAAATGAAAGGTGCATGAAGCTTAAAGGAATACCTCACTCACAAAATGATCATTTGCATATGAATTATGTGTAACCTAAGATATATATGCCCTCTAGATCCCAGCAAGATTTGTTTTGTTTTTTTATGCCTAAGTACATACGGAATTTCTTTAAACTTGATGCGAAAATCCACTTGCACTAAAGAATAAACTGATTAGAATTTTGGGGTCAAAGGTCAAGGTCAGTGTAACCCATAACTCAAAAATTCATATGCTAATTATGACAAAACTTCCCACAAATGCTTAATAGAATAAAATAATGAAGTGATGACATTTATATACAAAAGGTCAAAGGTCAGCTTCACTGTGACATCATAATGTTCTGCATAAAACACTTTTCTGGCCATTACTCAGGGTCATATCTCAGGAACAGAAGGGGAAATAGTCGCCCAACTTGCAACTGTTCTGATTGTATAGATCTTCTGTGCTGAGGTGTGCGAAGCATCCATGTCATTTATACGACTGGATAAATGAGACCAGGATTATACTGCACAAGTTGTGTGAGAGTTTGTTAACAGATGTGTGGATACAGTTTTGCTTCCTTAAACATGATCCCCAATCAATCAGTGAATCAATATGCATGACTAATTGATATGCAAATGATCATTTTGTGGGTGAAGTATTCCTTTAAGTGCAGCAGACAGAGATACAGCAAACATGACTGACTAAGAAGACAGAGATGAGAAGAAAGCTGGATAAGGAGCAAAATAGATGCACCCACATTCACACACAAACACCACACTTAATACATGCTAACACACAGATACTGACTGGAGGACAGGGTCGAGCAACAGAGGACCCCGGAGGACAGTAGTGTCCTGTGGGACACAGCGCTGGCTGGGACAAGCGTGTCTGGTTACACAGTCTGCCTCCCTGACACTCCACACATGACTGTGCACCTCGATGCTGTGGAGGATTTACAGACAAGGGAATAACCTTGATTTCTTTTTTTTTAATCTCATTATCTAACTTTAACAGGACACTTTCAGTGTAACAGCACTCAGAGTTCTGTATGCATTACTTCCTACCGGCTGGAAAGTGCCAAGAGGACATGGTTGTGGCCTGGCTGCCCCCTCCAGGGTGTAATAACCCTCCTCTGCTTCATTCTGAACAGGTGAAGCTGAGCCGCCGGTACAGTAGAAACCAGGAAAGCAAGGACCTGAAGGTGAGGTGTTGTTGGAACCTGAACAATACAAACTGACAAGGAGAGAAACATATTGATCACATCATTAGACCCAAATGGATTCGGCAGATTTTCTTTTACAAATCCGCAGAGATGTTGTCAGAACTCCACGGGTGCAACTGCTGTGTGGGGCTGCATATCACATAATCATGTCATGAGATAGTAAAGCAAGTGAATATGGGTGGCGTTACCCTGGTGGACAGCTGACACACTCCTCACGTCTGCTGAGGCCAGAGCTGTTGCTGAAGGTGCCAGGGGGGCAAGGGAGGGGAGAGGACGAAGCTGGAGGACAGTAACTTCCTACTGGACACAAACCTCCTGTCGGCCCATCTGCAGGAGCCTGGACATTGTCATAGTACATACATGTAATGAGAAAAAAACTGTAGTGAAGTCATTTATAGAAATAGTCAAGTATAAAGACAAGAATAAACCATTAAAGACTGGCAACTACTATTTCATAAATGATTTAAACAGCATTTTCGTACTGCAGACTTGGCTCCCTCTCGACAGTAGAAACGCTCCTTGCAGCTTCCAGAGGGCTCTGAGAGTCCCACACCGGTGCAGTACTGGCCTCCGCCACAAGGGGAGCACTGAGACCCATCACTGAGAGCTGATCGTGAGCTGTAGGTTCCTTCAGGACAAGGCTCGGGAGTAGAAGTGCCGTCCGGACAGTAAAAGCCCTAAAATAGAGTGACAGACAGAGAGACATAGCACGTTGGCACTTCAAGGTGGAGTCAGCCACTCTGGAGAAAGATTGTTGATATCTGAACTCAACAAAAAAACAAATACACCCCTCCCATCAGATCAGTGCTCCTTCAGAAGTTCTGTTTCACCATCCCTCTCATCCCACTGCCTTTCTCTTTATACATCCACGGCCTTTCCCCTGTCCTGTGCACGAGCACAGAGTAATAGTGTTGTGTAACTCTGTCCAAGCCACTTTTGTTTGCTGTTTACAGAGCCAGAGCTGTGTATGAAGATCAGATTTTTGTTCAGCGCACGCACAGAATAGACAGCGAGGGGACCTTGAGGATATATTTGCTCAATTTGACAAAAAGTATATTGGATTAGAGTTGCAGAGTGCACATTTAGAGGCAGGTTACACTGTCTCACACACGCAAAATGCTGGATATTCCTACCTGAGGGCAGACTAAAGGCATGTCAGTTCCCGGTCTGTCGCAGAAATGCCTGGATGGACATGAAACACATGCCTCTCCACTGTGACCAAGTGTGTTGTTCCTGTATTGGCCAGCCTGACAGGGGTAGGTGTAGGGGTAGCCAGTCCCTGCGGGGCAATAGTGCCCATGAGGACACACACCTGTCTGAAATATCACAGCATACATAATAACTGTGTCATTTATGGTGGAAGTGCAATCCTAACTCCATGATAAAATTGATTAGGGAGAGAAAATTGTAATAGGACACTCTATTGAATCTTGAGTACTGTATATCTAATTCATTCGGTGTCTTACAGGCCTGGTAATAGGCTGCAGATGAGGCTCCTGGGAGTAACAGTACTTCCCCTGCGGACACTGGACACACTCACTGGCATCACGCAGACCAGGAATTTCACTGTACGTACCATTGGGGCACGGTACAGGGTTGGGATCCTATGAGGAGAATAACATTTGTAGGTAGTTTAATGCTCCAGACATTTGAAAATCAGACATATTAATTAAAAAACAATAAATCCCCTGCTGTAGACATCGCTCTTTCACTCACAATGCCTCCTCCAGGGCAGTAGAAGCCTCGAGGACAGAGGGTGGCTGAGCGCTGGGGGTCTCGAGCCAAACCCTGGGAGCAGAGAAAGCCTGGGGGGCACACCATGATGCTTAACATGGCTTCCTCGCTAGTGGTCTCATTACTGCAGTAGTGGCCCTGCAGGCATGGAGAACACTCCACAGAGCCCTCATCCTACACACAAGAGAACGTGAAGAAAGATTCAGAGTTGAAGTTAAAGATATCAACACGTATGGGGGAGGGACAGAGCAAAATACGGACTGAAAACACAAGGGAGAGTACGATCGAACTCGCAAGATGCTGGAGTAGCACACTGATATTTCTTCAATATTGAGAGCAGAAGATGAACTATAATAAAATTTGACTTTAACTGCTCCTCTTGCTGACATTTACAGATGTACAGACGTGGTGAGTAATCTAAGATGATCACTGTGGGCGGAAAATGCTAATCTAAAAATAGGACAATCAGAACAGTTCATGGAGGGACGAGACTAATAGACCAGCTCTGGTTTCCACTGGTTCAGTCACTTGGCCAGTCACAGTGGACTGCGTTATACATGGGGCCTTACAGAGTAGCTGCCAGCTCCGCACACTCTGGGGTTGACAGTGGCTGAGTGGGGACAAAAATAGCCAGCAGGGCAAGCGGAGCAGTCCTCCAGCCTCCGACCTCCTTTCAGATGGCGAAATGTGGAGCTGGAGAAAGACAGGACAGAGTGGATATACTAAATCATACTTATTACATCAGCTTAATCCTTCATTTTAACCCATATAGCATCCGTCCAAAGCACATAGGCTGCTTACGGTGGGCAGGGTGAAGGTTTGGAGGTGCCTTTTTGACAGAATGAGCCTTTAGGGCAAATCAGGCAGTCTTCTCTGTATCTGTTGCCTATTTGGATGCTGAAGGTGCCTGCAGGGCAAGGGAACTGGGTGCCATATGCAGTCCCTGGTGATGCAACATCGAAATAGTTATATCCACATGAATGACTCACGATTACAGCTCTAGAGGAGAAATCACATCTTATTTTATGAAATCGATTTCATACAGAAAGCTGTATTTTTAAAAGCAAAACATAATTCATTTAAAGATAATTTTGTGTGTTAGATCTTTAAACTACAGCAGTAAACACATTTATTAATTTAATTTAGATTATACCTATATTATGTCACGCTCAACTGTACCTTCAGGACAGTAGTGTCCAGAGCTGCATCGACCTGACGGAGCTCCAGATCCAGCCAAACAGTACCAGCCCTGTGGGCATGGCCAGCACTCACTTTCAGCCTCCAATCCACTGTGACCACTCCATGTCCCCACAGGACACTTATACTGGGTGGGGAACATAGTGCCGGGGGGGCAATAATGCCCCGCAAAGCAGGAGAGAGGAGGTCTCTGGATACCACCAGTGCCTGATAAAGGATAAATAATAGAAGCATTAATGTGGGAAAACTTGCAAAGAATTTATCATCATGGATGAGGCAGTTGTTAATTTAATTTTTCTAGTAGTTAAGTAAGCTCAGAAGTTTGTATATTCTATTCTTAATGCACACTTTACGTCAAGCACAGTTTGGCATAGGTGACTACATTAATTTCTTCTGAAACTATAAAATATTAAATAGTACTTTTAAAGGCCAAGTGAACATGCATATGTGTGAAAGACAAATGGCACCTCGAAGACAGGCGTATCGTGCTGGGCACCGCTGACACTGTGAGCGGTCAGTGAGGTCAGTGCGATTGCTCAGTGTCCCCGGTGGGCAGGCATTGGTCGGAGCGTTGGGTTTTGAGGAACCAGGCGGACACACAAACCTTATCGGATTCAGGCAAAGGCATCAAAATGGCAAGTTTTTACTCCTTCAAATCAGACATGCAGTACTAAAGAACACAAGTTTATTGTATCACTGAAACGTGCCTCACAGGAGACCTTATCTTGAATCTATAGAGGTTACTCACCCTTGCATGCAGTCCACATCTGGGGCTCTCAGAGCTACTTGTGTGCAGGCCTTCCCTGCATAGCACTCCCTGCAATCGGCCAACTCATCCTGACCCTCTAAGGGGTTAAAGGAGCCTGGTGGACAGGGCACAGGGTTGCTTGTCCCCTCAGGACAGTAAAAACCAGACGGGCATTTGAGACAGTCCTTCACACCTGGAGGGAATAGTTACAAGATTAATTTAGGTTTACAACAAGCTGCTGGTCGACTTTATTAGGATATCTGTTAATATATTTGCAATCAACCCCTTATTTTATAGGCCCTGTTAATGTAGCACATTGTTGGATTTCCCTTAACAGTCATCCCTTTTTTTTTACTGGACTCACAGCTTCAGCTTGCCACCAACAGTTGTGTTCTTTTATTGCTAAATTAAACGCATTCTCTCTCTGCCCTCTTGGCATCCATCTGTTGCAATTTCTCATCCGCATATCCTGGTTCATCATGGGAATGAAACAACACCTATATCTTTATATAATTACAGAGTTTTGCTATGATAGGCTGCTATAGCACCACATTGGTGTAAGCTGAGCTGCTGACGGACTGCAGGGCTTTTCTCAGATAATAATTTCACTAAAGCACCCAAGACAGAGCCTCGTACTCAGTATGCAGGGGGGAGAAATCAATAACTGTGAGACTGAAATATTACTGAATAAGTGGTGAGTATAAAACAGTCATTATGAGGCTTATAAATTCACTTATTGCTCCTTGATGGGGGGTGAAGGTGCCTCGGGGACATATGACTTCTTCCAAGCTGCCAGCAGGACAGTATCTCCCACGAGCACAGGGCAAACCAGGACCAGATGAGCCTGTCACACACGCATGCACACACATATGCATCACATACTTCGTTCTGCCTTCAAGTATAGCTATAGTTACCTACTGTGACACCTATTTTTCAGTATTTTGTTGCTCCATTGATGTCAGTGTATTAGTGCTAAGACTTACCTGCAGGACAGAAGCGTCCTTCTCTGCATCTCTTGCAGGCTGCCCTACTTGTCTGACCCAGTTGTTCCCCCGCTGTGCCAGCAGGGCAAGGTGACCCATGAGGGGTGGCGGTGCCCTCTTCACAGTAATAGCCTTGCGGACACAGGAACTGGGAGGTGGGTCTTCGTGAGCTGCCTTCCAGACAGTAAAACCCTAGAGAAATGTATTTATAGACAAGTTCATAAGAATGATTTTTGTTGTTCTTACAGGATATGATGTATGGTAAAGTCATGCAAAACAACTAGTTGAGTAAAATTGGCCTGGAAACTGTAACTGAGTAAATAAGTGTATAAGTATACCTTCTGTTACACACATACGCACATGGCAGACATTTTAATGTGTCAAAGCAGGAAATGCACAGGTGGATTTTATAACATCAATGATGGCTGTGTTCCATTTAGGTGAGCCAGTTCTGCTGATATTGTCCTTGCTCACTCACTCGCTGACATGGTGCACTGGAACACTTATTGAAATCAGGTCATTGTCAATGTTATTATTTACACCCTTGTTTGTACTGCCTCGACAAGCCAAAGTTAACGCTGTGAAAAGAATACATTTAGAAGGTTTGGCACTATCAGTCTTTACCTGCAGGACAGATTGTGCAGTCTCTCAGCCTCTGCAAACCTTCTTTAAGACCAAAAGTCCCTGCAGGACATGGTAGAGCTACACCTCCCACACAGTAATAACCTGGAGCCAAGAAAAACGTGTACAAATACATTTTAGGCTTCCTCCAGGAGGAATGGAAACTGTAACATAAATGTCAGTACGCAGTGATAAACACTAACCTGTTGGACAGACCACACATGCTGACTCGTCCCTCGTGTCTTTGTAAGTTCCTGGTCGACAGGTGATTGTTGGACTGGACCTGTGGACTGGCTGGCTCCAGCGGGGGGCCGCAGCTCCCCCACACAGCAAAGACGTATCATTGCAGCTACGGCAGTGAGTCTGCCCAGGTGTGGAAGACCAACTGGGAGGACAGGGGAGCGGCTGTGACATCCCACTATCTGGACAGTAACTTCCTGTAACAGGCAGAAGACACATTTCTAAGGCTGTGGAACCTTTTAAATCACAAATTAAGATTGGATCAATATTAATGCACTACCTGCTGGACACTGCACACACTGAATAGTGCACACGGTGGAATAGGAGCCCGGGGGACAGTCATTACACACAGTGTGATTTACACTGGGCTCCTTGCCAGGTCCACACTTTAAGCACATATAAGAGATGAATAAAGGAGCAAGGAGAAAAAGCATATGACTTAGATTAATCCAAATTTTTAGAGCACACTTTACCAACCATTTACTACAGGTTCTTCTCTCTCAGATACAACAGGACGAAGGATTTGAATTGAAATAGTCTGCTGTAATAGTTACTTTAACAGGAAATCCAGAGGTGCAGATAGAATCTACGGGGCAGGTGAGACACTGTAGGGCACCCTCGGGAGAATATTGTCCTGGGGGGCATAAAGAGAGGGTCCCATTGGGTGGATCACATGAGAAACCTGCAGGACACAGCCTGCAGTCCGCTCTGTCCTCTGAGCTGGTCAGACCTGGAAAACAAGGCTGCAATATACAGAACAAAGACAAAGATTTAGAAACACATGATGAGAAAGAAAAGTGAATTCACACAGCAAACATTTTGACTCATCAATCAGATGCAACTATTTATCAATTTCTGCATTTCAGTAACTGCTGGGTACGTACAAAGTTTAGCGAGCGTGCATTTCGGTATGCAGCTCCTTATATGTGGGATTTTCTGCAAGCTGAGCTGCAGTCTTTGGTTCCTCTCGGCTGTTTCAAAGCACTGTTGCAGCATTTTTGTACACAATCTTCTATATGTCAGTGTCACGGTGTGTCTTAGTTGGTCTTTGTAAGCATGTGTAGTGCCCTTTCTTGTGTTTTTATGGTTCACTTCTAGTATATATTAACACACTTTTTGGCTTTTCTTTGTAGTAATTTTATTTTGTGATTATATTGCATGTTTTTGAGCTGCACATTTTTATTCTGTGTTTTGTTTTCTGTGTTATCTGTCTGTAACTTAAGTTGCTGATTTTTCTAGTTGAACAAATAAATATATAAAATACTTTCTTAGCTTTCCCTGCTATGACAAGTCAAAATGATTGCTGTGAAAAAAGGTATTTAATTTATATCTACTGCTAGAAAAACTATCAAGTGCAATATGCA
Source organism: Epinephelus moara (assembly GCF_006386435.1). Taxonomy (NCBI): domain Eukaryota; kingdom Metazoa; phylum Chordata; class Actinopteri; order Perciformes; family Serranidae; genus Epinephelus; species Epinephelus moara. Next base: position 20,002,627 of record NC_065507.1, on the reverse strand, counting down.
ATTTTTTTGGCTTTCAAAGGAGGGCAGAAAAAAAACTGTGACATATGATGATGGGTTTTAATCCACAGCTGTCTCTTACCTTGCAGGCACTGATGCTGCTTTTCCCTGTGTAGAGGTTGAATGTTCCTGCTGGACATCTATGAGGTGCAGATACACTGCCAGGACAACTAGATAACAGAAATATGTTCATTTATTATATATATGTGTTACAGTTAAATCTCTCAGTAGTAGTGACATATTTCATATATTGAATCTTGAATCTCCTTAAGAGGAGCAAAAATAATGTCTCCTTATGTTAAGGTCTTATTAGTGTATTTCGTTGTGTACATAGTACGAGTATACAGGTTCAGAGGTGGTTGATGACTTACAAATGACCAGATGGACACTCCAGACAAAGCTGGTGGGAGAAGTATTTTCCCTCTGGACACTGATCAAAGTCAGTCTCTTCGCCGAGGGGGAGGTCTGCACTCCCTTCAGATGATTCTTACACACATAAATTAATATCAGGAAGGATGTAGAAGTCTGTTATTAGTCAAGTTATTAGTTTTTAAATATAGTGTAAAAAAAAACAAAATAATTATTGCTCTTACCTAAAGGGAGTCCACATTGTGCCAGCAGCAGAAAAATCCATGAAGCTGAAAAACAGAACATGTGCATCATTTTCCATGAGCACATTATCACTGAATCTCTAATCAAATCCACTGTTTCATTTTTTGTGTATTTTCATTCAAGCCTGTTTAGTCTGAGTCTACAGGACTGATTGTTTAAAGGCATGAAAGTGAGAGGCCCTCAGTCACTGAAAGTGAAACAAGAGCACGAAATGTGAGTCCCATGTGATTGCTCTAGCTGATAATGGTGTGCGATGGTGTTCTGTAACTGTACCTTCCACTTTTATAATGCATGAGCATGTGCAAAGGCTAACCTAGATATTGTCTCTGTTAGTGGATCCCTTCAATTATTTATGTCACCTGTGTAATTCATTTAGGGGTTATACAGAGAGGAAAATATGGGGCCGATATGAAAAAGCAGATGGATTTCTGGAATCAATTAAATAGATTCACACGCCAATGTTGAAAAGCCGTATCACAAAAGATCCCCTTTGTCTTCAAAGTGTGAGGATTTGAAAATAAATTATTTAATGTTGGTGGAGTATGAATGTCAGGCACATCCTCTGTGTGAGCAGAGAGTGAGCTGCAATGGTGCATCTGCAGATAAGCTACAGTCTGTGCAAACCACATTATCATGTGTGTGTTTTCTTCTTTTTCAAGACAGCTGCTAAAATGTATGCTTTGCACTTTTAATGCAAAAGTGAAATTTTGTTTATTTACATATTTTAGAGCGGGATTTTTGTTTTATCATGTTGAAGATTAGTTTTTTTCCTTTGCAGGAAGTCAGGTGCAATAAATGGAAAATTATGAATTATTTTTACACAGCTCTGGATCCTGTTGTTTACCACTTCCTGTACCCTTACCCGAGGGTTGAAGCATATGTGTTGGTATTTCAGTATTGTTCTGCAGGTGCAAGCATCACCAAACTGTGTGAGCACAAGATATTTGATTGCATGTTTTGAGGCAGCAGGAATCAGAACAACCATGATGATCTCAGTGTACTTCACTCTGCTCTTTGTTTGGGTGACACCGGGTATGTATATCTACTTTAGCAATTAAGTGTGTTAACTATATGTGCACGTATTCACTTTTCATCTAAAAAAATGTGCTCGGTATTTGATACAATAGTTTTTTTCTGTAAAGTCAATAATATGTCCTCTCTTTTTGCAGATTTTGTGAGCTCCTTTTATCTGAAGACGCCTTTTGATGTCTTGGCTGTCGCATTAGGGGACTCTCTCACATTAAACTGCACCTACAATTGCTCCATCGGATTTGTTCGCGGCTGTTGGAGTAAAGCGTCAGACAACTCTGGCTGTCACGGGACACTTAGCAAAAGCAACTTTTGCACAGTGTCCCTTCATTTATCAAATGTGTCCACTGAAGATCTCAAGAAGAACTACACTTGCTACACACAAGATACAGATGACCCTCACGTTCCACAAAAAACAGAGCTAGTTGTTTTACTGCAGCTTCAGGGTATATAGGCTATACATATATCTTTAGTCAGTCTTTAATAAAGGGATGATTATAAGTATTACAAAGCCGAAATAAATTCATTTTGATGGTTTGTTTTGTTTCAGCTCACACAAGTGCTCCAAACTGGACAGTTACCCCAAAGACTGGGACTAAAAATGGTGAGGACTTTGAATGTTGAATTAATTATATTCAAATGTCTGATATAAAATATTCTATGATTGTAACTATACATTATTTATTCACACATTACTTGTATTTATAAATATTACATTTACATTTCTCAGCGTCTCTCCCTGTTAAGCCGAACGATTCAAGTGGAGGTAAGACGGCTCTTTGAAGCAATGCATTAAGTTTATTGATGTAGATAATGTATGATTGCACTTTATATAATTATGTACATCTATATTTGAAACTGAAAGGCAAAAGTTGCCCTTTCAATTCAATACAATCCGTGTTAACACTGTGGCTTGTCCATGTTGACAGAAGAATTTACGGGAATAAAGGTTTTAGCAACAGTTACCGTCGCTGTGGCCATGGTGCTTGCAGCATTGGCCGTTTACCTGTGTCTGAACCGGAACAGACTGAGCTGGAACGATAAAGGTGATTACTAAATATTACATTTTGAACATACATTTCTGAATATGAAAATACACACATTTTGATCTCTATATTATTGTGTTAATAATGTCATACATTCCAGGGGAGCCTGTTGTGTCCAGGTCTGGGTGAGTACAATTTAAGATTTATTATCTATTTGTGTAAATCTGTGTTCAGTTACCTTTTAAAATATATGATTGTGCAACTTCTTTATCAGTTTATTTCTTTATCCTTTACAATTTCAGCTCACCACTATCTCCTCACGCTGTCCTCTTGCCAGTGAAGGGTAAACACTTTAAAATATAAAAAATAAAATTCACTTTAACCTCTGAAAACTGCAGCCCTGCCATTCATACCCATCATATTCCCCAGGGTCAGTGACACAAAGTGAAAGAGTGACTTTGAGGATCCCTACACCAGGTAAGTTGATCTCTGGATCAGCAGCGCCATCACAGTTGTTTTCTAAATGACTTTCTATAATACAAAGACTAACATAGTGAATAATTTCTGTCACCCAGACAACGAGAGTGACACTGAGGTCCCATATGCCGACATAATGATCACGGTCCGAGGTGTCAGTACACCAGAGCTCACTCAGGTCGGCTACTTGACTCCTGGAGATCAAAATGAGGTGAGAGAAGACACTTCAGGGTCAATATATTTGTCTCTATTTATCTTACTGAGTGGTTATTCTTCTCTGTTCTATAAGCAATCATAAATGATGTACATAAATCTATGTAAAGTAGGTAAATGATGTTGTGGTGATCACTTATAGTTTACTGTAATTGGTGCACAAGGAGACACAGTGCATACCCAGAATATATCAGCTTATATAAATGACCAGCTACTTTGCTATGCTTCATAGACAGCTCAAGTAAGGAGCTACTGTGCATACTGAGTGTTAGTTATTATGAGGTTGCCAAGCAAGAAACTTTGAAATGTGGTGTGCTCACTTTTTATTGCAATTTTAACACTATCTAAGTGTATGTTAGTTGTTTAAATATGGAGCTGTATAAATAACCATACAGGTTGCCCATTTATGAGGCATTTATGTCAATTTGCATAGAATTAAAGGAATACTGTACGCACAAAAATTCCAATTTGTATATCAGTTAGTCACGCTGTGTTAACCTGGAATTCATGAAGAAGACACTGATTTCTCGCATGCCTTCACGGAAAAAGCAAACATATTGATTAAATGCTTGGGACCACATTTAACAGCAAAACTATATCTAAATATATGTCTACAAACTCTCACACAACTAGTGCAGTATAATCCAGTTCTCATTTATGCAGTCATATGCTCGAAGCCCATGCATTTTCCGCTTTGGTAAAAAACAACAATATTGGAGTCTGGCTTTGAAGAGAGCATAAATAAGTTTCACTTTTAGTTCAATTTTAAATATTAAGGTTTTGGCAAAAATGCAGGTGTAGTTAAGATTTATTGCAAATGTGTTGAATTAGCTTAATGCTCCTAATAAAATGGTTTCCACCTCTGTAGATTACAAGTTTAAAAAGTACACCTAATAACAAAATGTGTTGTAGTAGAACAAGTGGTTGCATAGAGTAGAATAAATGTGTTGCTGTCACCACATAAGGGGTATATTTTAGTATAAAACTAACTAGGTGAAGGTCCCCAAGAGTCTTAGCCAGTCCATGAGTTTTTCTCTGCTTCTCCTCCAGTGGTGGGGAGATGATTCAAGGTCTCACCTGCAGGCCTCCCGCTCAGCTGACAGACTGCATGTCCCCCAGCAGGTCAGCCGCAAGATGAGCACCAACTCTGAGTATGCAGTCATCACATATGCCTGACTGAGGACAGCTGCTGCTGGGAGAGGAGAGGAGAGGAGAGGAGAGGAAGAAGATGTATATATATGTACACACATCTGGTATTTGATGTTCATGCTAATACAAGTCATATTTTTTTAAGTAATGCTATTTTATATGTACTTCTTGTGTTGTTTTGTGACTTACTCTGTGTTTATAATGGACTTGCAATAAAAATCCAATAAAGCCAGTCTGTCTTGTGAGTTTTGTTACACTTGAGCCTTGTCAGTATCCGTAGTTAGAACCGTTGCCTAGAAACGGTTATCAACAAAACACAGTAGCTGACAGCTAAAACATTCAGAAGAAACAAAAAGGTAAACACGAATTGCAAGACATTTAAAGTAACATACTAATGTGTGGACATTTTGAAATATGCTAAATATATATTTAAGCAGTTTAAGTGGTGTGTGACGACTGACTAATTAGCATAGTTAGCTACCTACAAACGTTAAGATAACGTTAACTCATATTCCGTGAAAACTTCCAGTGTAAGCACCCGGAAGAAAGTAAATAACAGAGGAGAACTTCGCCTTCTTCTTCTGCAGTCCGTTTTCCTTCAGTGTCACAGAAGTTACCCTCCCAGTGTATCCTTAAACATGTCGGTGCCTTTCTCCAACACTCACCTGCGGGTCCCTCGAGGGTTTGGTACCATCCTGGAGGGGCTTACCAGGGAAATCCTGCGAGACCAGCCTGAAGACATCCCGAAATATGCGGCTCAGTACTTCGAGGCTCTTCTCAGAAAAAGAGAAGGTAACTCCAACTTTATATGTGAGACAAATACCATTAACTGCTGACAAATAACTGAGTCTGTGTTTTCCTGTAGAGAGTGGCATGGACCCTGCTGAGTGGGCTGCTAAACTGGAAGACAGATTCTACAACAACCATGCGTTTAAGGCAACTGAGGTACTTCACCAAAGACACCACTCTCAGCATACCTATAAATCTTAACTCTGTTTATCTATATCTCTCTAATTATTCACCATTAAATCCTTGTTGTTGTTTTGTTTTTTCTCCCAACAGGTTAGTGTTAAAGAAGAGCCTGCTGCAGAGGAGACCAGCTCCAAGTGAGTCTCACTTTATGTGCTATCAGCAGCCAGGAGGATCAGAGAGAGAGAGGACGGACATGGAGGGACAGAATAGTAACAAGTGAAGTGAGAAGTGACGTAGAAATGAGAATAAACTACTGTATTTTTCATTTTTCTGAAGTTGCTGTGTGAGGTATTGTGTAGTTATGTTTTTTTGCTTTTTGTCCTGATTGCAAATATTTGCAAAAAGAAGTTTGGACAAAAGTGCACAAATTAATCACATTTCTGCTATTAGCACACCTATAAGGACGTCGGGACATGCATGCATTTTCCCAACCTCACTGAAATTTTTGCTTTAAAATGCTAGAAAATAACCGTTATGATTGGATGTATATCTAATTGGATTTTTAAGAAAATACAGTGGTTTATAATAATAACTTTAGAATATGAATGAGAAAGTCGTATGTCCCGCTTCAGCTTTTCAGACATCAGAATCCAGTTTATTGCCAAGTAGGTTTTCACATGCAAGGAAATTGCTCTGGTGTATTGGTGCATAACATAAACATAGTGAGAGGAAATGAAATAAAGGCAAGTATTGCAAAAGAAACAAGAAAAATAATTATAGAAGCATAATATAGAATAGAAAAAAATAATAAAGGCATGAAAAAAGTATAAAAAATGTAATAAATATAAATAAAACAAATAAATAAAAATAATTTGAAATATATCATAAATATAATAGAAATATAACAATAATAAATAATAAGATATAATAAATAATAAAAAATAAACATAATGAAAGTAATCAACTTATAAGCGCTATCATTTAACTACAGCAATAATAATTATTATTATTATTAGTAATAATAATAATAACCTCTAGAGCAAAAATACATTGTACAGTAGAAGCCTGGAAGTAGTAGGCTACAGAACACCAGCTCAAGCAAGCACTTTCAGGTTTGCAGTATCAAGGGTGAGAAGAGGGGGAAGTCTGAAAGACAAGAGACCACCAGTTACAGGAAGACAGTCACAGATGAGGCAGTATGACTCTGTAATGTTTTAAAGAAGTATCACTAATTTCTCACCAAGTCTTTCACTTTGATTGGTACTTTTTAGAGAAAAATCAGATGAGTCCCAAACTGATGATGAACACAGTCATTCAGCAGAGGCCTCACATGCTTCCACCACACAACCCAATGTCTCTGAAGAGGCTGATTTAAGCGAAAGCACGGGCGAAGAAAGAAAACACGATACTACAGAGGAACATGTTGTGGAAAAGGGGCCTTCAGAAGAGGAATCAGTCAACAGGCTCCGAGATGTGCAGCCAGATGATCTGAGCGGGACAGAGGAGGAGAGAGACCCAATAATAACTGAACTTGATCAAGTTGACAGGGCAGCTAATGGAAATGATAGCAGCTCTGCTTCAGACCGAGATAAACCTCAATCTGAGTTAGAGCCCACTGACTTATCATCATTCAGAGGGATTTCAAATGTAGATGTGTGTGCTCAGGAGTCAGGGATGGCACAAGATGAAGGAGGTGATAAAAAAGAATTTGCAGTTGTAGATGAGGAGATTGAAGACTCAGAAGGAGAGGAAAACATTGACAATGACGAACCAGTGGAGGTCCCTCCATATTCTGGACTAGCAGATGTGGATGTGTGTGCTACAGAGCTTGGAGGAACAGAGGTAACAATGGAAGAAGCTACTGCTGAAGATGATACACAGGTCACTGAAGAGGACACCTCAACACCCAAACCTGAGGAAGCAGTTGTACGCTCATCGTCTCAATCTAAAACCCTAGAGGGCAATCAACATGAAGCAGAAGAGGAAGCAGAAACAAAGGAGGAGGAAGGAACAGAGATTGAGGCTTCTTCTGGAGGAATACATGAAAGTTTAGCTCATATAGAGGGTGGTTTTAACAGCAATGCTATACCAATGGAAGATTCCTTGGTTGAGATTAGCTTTGAAGACATTCCAGAGGCTCAGCAGATTGAAGAGGTTGAGGAGAAACAGCCAGAGGAAGAGGGCTTACAGTCTACGATATTAGAAACGCAACTGGAGGAAGAGTCCAAAGAGGCAACAGACCAAAATATATCTAGCACACAAGACCAAAGTGAACCTGAAATGATGGGAGTTGAAAAAGAAGTTAACTCCGAATTGGAAGAAATGCAGACTCAGCAAGAGGCGTCTTATAAAATGAAGGAGAAGGTGGATTCAAATGATTCTAATGTAAATGATAGTGATGATGATGAGAAGCACGAAGGTGTTAAAACCATCGGCTCGTCACATCAGCCCACCACCGAGGCAGACGAAGGAAACCCAGAGGATGAAACGGATCATAAAAATGAAGATAGTGAGAAGATAAGTGAAGGCGAATTTCACCGGAGTGAGGATCCTGAAAAAGAGGCAAAGTCAAACGATCCTGACATTAAAGGAGATGAGACAACAGACGCAGCTGGAGAAGACAAAAAGGACATCCACACAAAAGGTTATAGCAAAGTGGAGGATCAAGAGATTGATGGTGGTGGTGCGGATAATCCTTCATCGCAAGTTTTCCAGTCAAATATATCAACTGCCAGGACGGAGGCGGAGAGTGAAACTTTAGAGGCAAGCGCACAACATCTATCAGGGGAGATTGAGGAGAGTCAGAGAACACTTGTAGAGTCACAGCTGGAGGAGACAGTGGTAGAAAAAGAGGTCACATCAAAGGAGAGAAGTTCAGAAGCAGATGAACTTGTTGAAGAAGGACAGATTGATTCTGATGTACAAGAGAAGAATGATGCAATGGGTGAAGAGGGCAGCATCGGGCACACTCAACGTGAAGATCAGCTGGCAGCAGACCAACAAGGAGAAGACGTGTCTCTTGGGCCTGAAATGGACTCCACAGAGCCTGAAAACAAGAGTGTTGACAAGGTAAAGTTTGATGCTTCTTATCAAAACAGCAATCACACATTTTTATATACCCCACACAAGAGATGGACATTTTTCCAATGGAAGAATAGCCCTGATATTTTACCATTTACAGCCATAACTTGATTTGAATATAACAGCTCACCACATCTCCTCCACTTGTACACGCAGACTGAGAATAAATGTTCGTACACTTTCAGACAGGGGTGTCTTCAGCGACAGTCTGCTCTGCTCCCATTCCTGTCACAGGTAGCCTATATAAATAAACCCTTCAAGGACGAGTCTGATCAACAGTGGCCCTCATTTTTTTCCGCCCCTTGGAGTCTCTGGGGGTAGGTGATTGAAAATATCCCCAGAATAGTTTATTTTCTGGATGGTGGTTGCTCTGATAAACTTTGAACTAGAGCAGAGTGCCCTTTGGGCATTGCAGCCTACGTCCTTGAACCTCCCCTGACCTTTGAGAGTTTTGCCCAGGTACCCCAGCCCTCTCCTTTGCTTTCATCCCCAGTCTTCCATGACTCCCTTTCACCCTCTGGCCACACACCTTAAAAATATCCCGTGGAAAGGGCAGACCTCTGAGCATTAGATGAATGGATTTTGAAGGGACATGACCAAAGGTGCATGGCACATATCCGAAGATCTGTATACACAGCTCTAACAACATAGTGCAGTCGTACTTGTATCTTAAGGTCACCAATGTATGCTCAGCACTGACTTTTCTGAAGATTCACAACTGTATGCCAATCTCTTATGTGTGGCAGCATTAATACTTGCCAACAGAAGTTTGCGCTTCTTTTTAGGCATTATGCAAACCCTTAGAGCAAAAAGTAAAAGTAGTTTTTTTGCTCTTCTCCTGTCGTTTGTCCGGTAGATAAAGGGTGACAGTATTCCCGGATGTTAAAATGAAGGAGATTTTAAAAACAAAGGATTCAAAAGTAAAACTGCAGAGTATTTATGTTATATTTAGGATTTAGGGGGTTATATTGGAAGAAATGGAATTTAGTATAATAAGTATGTTTACTGTTGTGTATAATCACGTGAAAATAACAATAAGCCATTTATATCTACATTGGGAGCAGGTCCTCGTCCACAGAGATCACTATGTTGCACCCCCATGTTTCTACAATAGCCCAGAACAGACAAACCAAACAGTGGCTCTAGATGGGGCCACTCACGTTTCCCTGTTAGCCACTGTAGTTAGCAGCCCCTCCATGACCAGAGGGTCAGAAGAACGCAGATTATTTGAAGGTGAAACTGCTTTATTCTGTGTTTTTACCAGTTTAAATCACCAGGTTTGTTTGTTTTGGAGAGGGAGAGACCTCTGCCGATAATTCAGCTCATGGTGAAAACCTTGTGAGTGTCTGAATCTTAAATTATAAGAAAAAGGAAGCAGACATAAGCAGGTGCTGGGCTAGCGTCCCGTCTCCAACATGCCAAACATCGTTGGAAAAACACACTTATTCAGTTGCTGTTACTGGATTACGGGGGTCCGTTTGTTTTGGAGAGAAGGTGACCTCTCACATTAGGACACATTAAGTTATCAGAGAAGATAGGTGAGCACGCATTAGCAGGTGCTGGGCTAGCGGCCTATCTGCAACATACTGAGCAATGTAGGAGAAACAGTGATTTGTAATGTGAAACTGCTTTATTTTGTTTGGGAGAGGAGGAGACTTCTACTTCTTCTGATATTTCAGCTCCTGTTAAAAACCGCCTGAGCACTGAAGGAATTCTAACTGGAAGAAGTTTCAGCTGGTTGCAATTTGCAGTCCTCGCCACTAGATGCTAATAAACCAGCCTAAATCTTACATACTGTTCCTTTAACATAAAAAATTGAGATAAAATAAAATTATTAAATAAAAAAAAAACGACCCCCTGAACCTTTTTTAGGGCAAGTTAGGAGGGACTGGAGGAATGTGGATTGGAGGAATGGTGGGACACACACAAACGAACACACGCACACACACACACACACACACACACACACATCCGCTCTCCATTTACAGTGGTAGGATGTCATCGAGAGGGAAATGTGCAGAAATTGTAGTTTCCCTCTCAAACTTCACCATAATCTGTGTCTGTGTTCACATACAAGCGTGTGAAGATGCTGTTTGAGGCCTTTGCTGTGCCGCATGCTCATAAAACTGTAATACTGTGGCTTTGTTAGTGCCAGATCCACTCTCCTCTTGGGAGCCACCGCAGCCTCCACAGATTGAAACTTGATTGAGTAATCTATCATCATAAAAGACCGACCGGACGATTTGTCTTGCGAATTAAGGCCTTTAACATTTTTACTGCTGTCACAGTTAGCCCTGTCTGATTTGTCTGGACCAACAGGGCTCCAAACACACAGGGAGGGGAGTGTAGGAAGGGTTACTGAGAATGTTTCCATGGTAACCCCTCACCATCCTGCTCTCTCTTAGTGTCGTCATGGAATTAATAGGAGATGGTGATGCTGATAGTTGCTAGGCACCATCTGTATCAGTAATCTACCTTTAATAGCAGTTGCTGACTGATTAAACATTAAAACAGCACTTTCTGTATTTTTACATACAGTGGAGCTATTCGGTGTGCTCTTGCTTCGTGGCGGAAGTTATTTCAGCTGAAACCAAGCTACCACATAACTGTACAATATATAGGCCATCTATTCTAACAGTGACCCAGCTGCAGATGCCTTGTCTGGTCTTTTATTTTAATTTCTAAGCCTTTAACTCACTGTTTACAAGTGCCCTAAATGATGTTCCCATACTCCTGTCATCTCAGCAGAATACATACTATGTTAGATACACTAATGATTTGGCTAATATGAGCAGACTTACCACCATGACTGATTACAGCTAATGTAATTAGACAGTGGTGCTCGTTCCTTCAAATTAACCGTGCATTGATTGATAAAGCAAGTCAGCTTTGTGAAATCAGGCGTGAGGATAACTTAACATATTGTTCGACTGGTTGGGAAACCAGCAGGAGAGCGTTAATGTCAGATACATAACTCAGATAAATGGATGTTTTCTGTTTCTCTCCCTCTCCGTCTTGTCTCTGAGGCTGGCAGAGGAGTGTGGGCGGCCATACCAGCTGGGATCAGAGGGATGGAGAGGGTTGTTAGCTCACTCTGCCTCTAATAAATTTATAACACCTCCTAGTGTAAAACAGTCCAAGATGCTTACACGGTTTTATTTCCTCGCTATTAGTGGAATTTGAAAGTCAGCAATTATTGTTTTACGACCATCTGTCTTTTACATAGTATTTCTATGTTGGTCATTTGTGTTTATTTGTGGAGTTAATTGTTGTAACACTGAAACTTGTGATTTTTTCATGATGCTCGGCACACGGCAGTCACTTTGTGGTTCCCTATTTTTTATCCAGGCTGTATCAGCTTGTCATTTTCGCTTGTGTCAAACTTTGAAGCGCTGAAACTGCGCACATTTTTAGGCTGTTTCAGTGACTTTTCTGAAGTCTTTAGGCGATGCCCGGTGAACATTGAGGTCTGGTTAAGCTCTTTAACAGTAATATGAACACAGTAGGTGAGCAGCCTTAATGGGACTGAAAAGATGGAACACATGCTGTCATGTTTGTAGGAGGTCTCTCTTTCCCTCCCTCCCTCTTTCTCTCTTCCTCTCTCTGTGACTGTATGTCTCTCTCTCACTCCGTGCGTGAGCGGGTGTTACTGAACATACAGTGATTGTTAGTAAGAGCCAGTGAGGCATCTGTATTATACCGGAGACTCATTTAAAGAGAGCTTTGCTTGGTTCACATAGAAAATCGAGGCGTACAAGTCATACTAGGTCAGCTCACCTGAAGACTGAAGGCATCTCTGAGAGTAAGACATGGACTGTCACAATGTAAGTAGAAGCTTCACATTAACTTTTTCAATACATTCTTCTTATATTTGTGATCACAAATCAGTTTGGAGAATTGGGTGACACAGTTTGCAGGATATTAATGGTATTTACAAGTGTTTAGTTGCCTTCAAACTGCATACTGCCATGTGTGTGTGTTTGTTTTTGTCCTTTTAGTAGAGTAAAATATATATTAGTAACCATTTGAATAATTCTGACTCACAAATTGTAAATTTTTGACACAAAAATTCACCACATAAAGTCCTATTTTACACCATTTGAAGCTATTTTCATCATATGTGCATTATATTACTTCAGGTTTGCATCAGAATATCTCAAATCAATTTGTGTCAGATCAAGTTTAAGGATCCCTGATGCAATAAAAACAATAAACCCCCTGAGAAGGTGTGTAGCCAGCAAAATCCAGTGCAGCAGTCCTGCATCTCTGCTGTTGCTGCTGCCACTGCTGAAAAAAAAAAAAACTGGATTCTGGCTGCTCAGTGAGCAGTCAGACAGAGAGGCTAATGAATGCTGGCTGAACAGGTGGGTGGTCACACTCCTACACTGGAGGGGTTTCACTGGAGACATGATGCACTGCTTTACCAAGGCAGTGGGATGACAGTGGGCTCGTTCTGTGGGCTGCCTTTGTGTGAAATGTCAATCTGTTTCTATAAGCAAAGCACGGGGTGTAGCTGATATGTGTTTGACACAGAATTTGAATTGGTGTTTACATAACTTGTCGACAGCCTTGGCGCTATTCCACTGACACTTTATGACAAGCCAGAATTTCTCTTCCACCCACCCCATGTTTCCTTTGGGACAGTGGATGCTGTACTTTCAGTCGCCGAGTGAGCTCCTGGTTTTGACTAAAGCCACTTTTTCGCTGGGTCATCTTTTTTTCGCCCCGGGTTGCAGAGACAAAAGTTATTTTTTCCTTGAAAGAAACCTTTTTAACCATACCTCCGGTCTATCTGAAACAAGAAGAACTGGCTACAAATGAAATATCACACATGGAGCAGTCTTTCACACCAGCATTGTTTCTCACCAAAAAAATCGCAGATTGGTTTATTTTGTGTGATAAACGACTAATGATCGTAAAATCATTGGCTGTTACTTCACTTGGGAATTCATATGTCTGCTCAGTGAGCAGTTTAATGCTTTTTTAAAAAATCTTTTCCATGGCAAAAGAAAAAAAACAGCAGACAATGATGATTCATTACAAAATAGACTGACTCAGACATCAGTGTATTATATGACAAGAGGAGAAGGGGAGAGAAAAAAGGTGGCAATGTGGGTTAGTGACCTCCTGAGAGCCCCATTGAAGTCATGTAATAAGGGTGAGCCACTTTGCAACAAGCGCACATCCCTCGCTGTCTGAAAGATAGTGTTGTAGCGTATACAGTTAACAAAATATGCTATTGCAATCTGTTGAGGATTAGATTCTTTCACCAATGTTCCAATTAAAAAAACACCCTCAGATGATCATGTAATATGCTACCCTTCTGTGAAAGACTACTACTCTCTGGTCCTCTCTGCAGGAGGAGTGCAGCCGACCCCAGGAGGAGGAGGACATCATGGATATCCCCCTGGATGACCCCGAGGCCAACAGGGCTGCTGCCAAGATCCAGGCTGGCTTCCGTGGGCATATGACCCGTAAGAAGATGAAGCCGGAGGACAAAGCGGAAGGGGAGGAGGTGAGCAGCACTGGGGATGTGCTCAACGGCAGCCAGGGGGACACAGGTCAGTAGTGTAGAACCACGGGGTAAGAGTAGGTCACATAATGCCGTTAAAGGGGGCATTATGGCTAGTGACTGTAAGGACGGTAGCAGCGGCTCCCATCAGGAGCTTGAACTACAGTAGGTGACGGAAGGTAAGTTTAAGTTGCTTATTTGATCATAAACAGACTTAGAGTTAAAGCAATTTAAGTTAGCTTAGTCTGATGATCATGTTGTTGGTTGAATCTTGTGATAAGATGTCACAGGGTCAATTTGTGACCTTTTCTCAGAGCCGAACACATAATGCAGGAACACAAACTGATTTACCATCATACACACGGGGGGAAGAAACCATTTAAAAGCTATACATAATTAAATACACCTATTAGAGCCCCTTATGGGTTATCCCAAGTGTGATTAATGCAATACATAACTGCGTGACTCATTTAATTACCCCATAGGGTCTCCAGCAACACATGATTGAATCTTTCAATTACTTATTCCGTTAAAGGGGTTATAAATGAATCTGCTTGTGGCTGCGCTGTTAAATTGCTGGAGAGGAAAGATGTTTGTCACCTGGAAAATGTCAACTTGCATTCTCACAATGGTAAACATGTATTTATATCCAGTATATTCAGTGTTTTTAGTCCAACTGTTTTCTCCTGAGGGCGTCCAGTGTTTCAACTCAAGCGAAGGTTGCACTCAGATTTCATTTTACCGCTTATTTTTAGCTCTAAAAGAACAAAAGAAAACAATCACAGTCTGAAACAGTATGAAATGTAACTCAGAAGTCCACTCAGATAATTTTTTTGAAACCAGAGCTCAAGATTTCACCTTTCCTAAAAGACAAAGCAGCATTTTCTTTGGGGGTGTGGCTGACACAAGGGATGTTCGTCAATGATTCTCCCTAACCCAGTTGCTGGTTGCATCCTTATGTAGGAGATGTATTTATAGCTCCAGGTGCTTCAGGTACAGTATATGCTTCAGAGGGCCAAGCAGAATTAATGGACCTGTCGGACTGGAACCATGCATTCCCTCCCACTGGGGGAGACCCCCTTTTCACAGCAGTACTGGGTTTATGAGCTTAACGGTAATGTCAGCCAGGTTCTTAGCGTTGCTTAATACCTAAATACCTAAACATTAATTCTACAAACAGATCGTAATGGAAAGTTTCCTTTGAAAATCAATTCCACTCAAGCAGCAGCTCAAAGTTTTTTTCAAGTGTGTTTTTATAATAGATCCACCCACCAGTAACCTTACAGTTTGTGACTATGCTTTAGAGCCTTTAACCTTGACGACAAGCGTGTGTGCAGAAGCTGTTTTTTTTTTTTTTTCCAGGCTCCACAGTGTTTAACTACGCCTTGCCTGTTTCTGTTTTTAGAGACAGGAGGATCGGGGGCAGTAGAGAGAGACGACACATCTGTGCCAGAGCAGTGACGCCCCTGTCCTGACCTGGATGAAGAGAAAGAGGGGAAGCAAGGTAGCGAGAGATGGCTGGCATAAGCTGGCTGGGCTGGCTTTCAGGCACACCTTTTTACCCCAGGAGTCATTTTCTTTTTTCCGACACAAATTAGCAGTAGAAAATGAACCGACAGTTTTGAGGGTGTGTTATGTGAATTTTGTGAACTTTAACACTCCTTCTCTGCTTCTTCAGCAGTCTCATCAGTACGGATGTCTTTGACCCAGAATTTGCAACTCACTGCATGTACTTGTGAAACTTCTGGTAGTGTGCTAGTTTTTAGATGATGATCTGTGAATGTGAAAATGAATGTCCTCTAAATGCTAAACGGGGCTTATTTTGGATGGATCAGTTCATACCATCTGTGTATAGACCTTGTATGCATCAGCGTTAGACTTTGCGTATTCAGTGGCTTGAACTATTTGTTATTTTGCATTGTTTATGATGTGCTTGTATCTTGACCATCATTTACAGATTTGACTTGCTTATAAAAACGATTAAAACACTAAAGGAGAAATAGCTATGTATGTTCTATTTATTCTAAGTTACTTAATTCAGATTGCAGTCGCCTCGATAGGTTCTCTTTTCACCTTTTCAAGCATTTTCTATAAATCTGATCTTCCAGAACAGTAAGCATGCAGTAATTACACTTTTTTCCAGATGCATTTGGTACAACGTTACTTTATGAGACATTGCTTCAATATGCTCTGTTGTGTTGGTGGGTTTGACTTCTTTGACGTATGTTAAATCAGGTGTGTGAATTTCCATTGTCAAAGTTTGCAGAGCCGTCATGCTTTAAAACAAACTGAATAGTACCTTGCTGAACTTTGCTGTAGAGTCATGTCATTACACTAATAAATCCACCTTAAATATACAGTGAAATGTCTGTTTTAAACTTCATTAATTCAGGTTAAGTACCTGCTTGTTTCAAACAGTACCTTTCATGCCATCTGTCACATCCGTCCCTATTCTTCAGTGCTAAATTTGAAATTTTTCCTACGACATCACAGCAGCCAAAGCTGCTCTTTTCTCGTGTGTCACTGCAACATAAGCGAGGCTGCTAATTGGAGGGAGCAGTTTCCACGAAGCTGGAGCAATGTTTTGTCTCCCGTGTGGCCTCTTGCACAAGGAATCTCATGAATAATTCATAGCATGAAACAGTGCATTTCCTATTTTACAAGTGTCAATTACACGAGACAAATTAATCAGGTTTTTACTCATAATAATAGCTATTAGAGCCATTTAAATAATTAGATTGTATGCAGTTGCGAAGCCTGGATGCATTCAGCTACAAATGTTTTTATCCCATCCACAGTTGTGTTGTTATAATCAGCTCCACCACTGAGTGATGTGTGCGCCCGTTGCAATACTTTTTTGGTCCACCTTTATTGCAATAAGGTTGTTTCAATCACAAAAGAACAACACAATTTTAGCTTCATTTGCCCAGGCAGTCTTGTGCGCTTTATGAGAAACAGACTAGAGCATCTTCAGTCTCCCAGTGCTCCCACTCAGCCCACCTACACACATCTGAGCCATACAGCACTCTGCACAAAGTCAAACTGCACATGCATCCTCACACAGGAAAAACACAACCCATACTTTAGTATGCAGATCCCACTCAAGTCACTCATTCTCCCTCTCGTGCGCACACATATACACAGGCGTTGTTGATTGTGTCACCAGCTGCAGAGATGGAACAACCAACATGAGTCTTGCTCTCAGTGGTTTTGCAGTGCCAGAGTGCAAAGCGCTTCCTTCTCAGCCTGACAGTCCTCCTCCGCCACGCTCACATAAGCATCCTCTACGGGTTTTATATGGACCGCTTCTCTCTTTTCTCTTACTCAGTCCCAGAGGTGCCATGGCCACGTTCTCCTGTCTCTTTAATGACTGTGGGTGAACAATCAATATCCTGCACACCTCCAAACATAGCACAACACCCACTTTGTGCTGTAGATTGAATTCTGGGAGTGAAGGAAAAGACAGGTTTAAAAAAAAAAAAAAAAAGTTTGAAAATTGTGTTACTTTGGGTCTTAATAGGTTCTAATGTGAGTCATGTGAAGGAGTGCGAGTTTGTAAAGCACATGGTAAAGCAAAGAATAATGGTTCTGTCCCTTTTACAACTTAGGCCAAACGTGGACTATTTTAGGAGTAAATCATGTGAAAGATCTGCTTGGTTGGTTTGTGCTCTTTCTCAGACAGCTTGTCAGAGAGAAAAGATCTTTCTGGTCTCCTGGGTGATAATTAGAGATGAATAAGTCAGGACAAACAGCAGGGGGCGCAATTAACTGCTTTCCAGTGGTTATGCCAGTGGCCTCGCCATCTTAGGAGTAACAGTATCTTTAATACTAAGGAGGTTACATAACTTATCAGTAATGAGAGGACTTAAATGCCACAGCTGCATGATCAACACCTGATTGTTCCTTATTGGTTAAAACATGTAGGAATCACAGTCAGTAGATGTGTTACCAGCATCATGGTGTGATATCTGTACGTCTGAGTCACACAGAGTGACATTAGTCTTGTTGTGGATCAAACTTGATAATGGTTTCTGTCATAACACATACACCCAAAACTTAGTGAGACACACACAGGCCCTGTCTGTGCTCCCGCTCTCTTCCTGTATTGAGTGGAAAGAGTCCCCCTTGATTCAGAGTGCGTTAGAAGATGAGAGGAAGAGGGAGGTGCTGCTTTTATCGAGGGCAGAGGTGGAGGGGAGAGGTTCGGCTTTGATGGCCCACTACACAGTAGTCTGAGCCCTGGGAGAGTGGTGGTGAGCAGCAGCTGTTCCCACATTCCTGGAGCTTTCGCATTTCAGCTTCCTCCTCTGCATAAAACCTCCTTTTGTTGTCAAACAAACTGCTTGGAAAAAAAAAACCTCACTTTGAAACAAAAGACTTTTCTAAAGTGAGGGAGATGACTTATAATGCAATTGACTCATCAATGCATACAAGCGTTAATCTCCAAAACAGAGTGGGGAATGAGTGATGTAACATATGGGGATTTACATGGCATTATGTTGGATATAATAAAAAGTGACAGTCAAGTTTGCAAGAAAATTAAAAGTAAATGGTAGATTGGCAGCCAGAGGGTGGATCTAATGCATTTAAATCTATTGTATTTTTACTTTTTGTGCTTTTGGCATTGTCGTCTTCTTTTACTTACACCTTTTGACCCATGTGGTGCACTACTTTTTTGCTTCCCATATGTGTATTGGACTTTTAAATGACAAATAAAAGAGCAAAAATGATGTAAACAAGCCACAACTTCAAAGTCATGATGGCAGCATTGACTTCAATTCCCTGCCTTAATGTAGCTGCAACACCACCTAGAGGACAGAGTAGGTACAACAACTCTTTTTTTTGTTTCATATTTTGTTGCTCTTATTATACATAGCTCACATTTCCTGGTAAAGATCCATGTTCATACACCTGACAGGTGCTATAGGGACTAGCAGCGAAAATGCTTTGAGGCTGCATGAGCTTGTGGGTCAACAACAAGGCCGGTTGCCAAGTGACAAATTGTGAGTTTATTGTGAGGCTCTGGTCCAGAGAGGAGTTTGCACAATGTGACGAAAAGTGGGCCAGAGAGGGGGGAAGTGAGTTGTTTTTCAAACTCAGACATTTCAGAGCTTTAAGTGTTCTCCTCTCAGAGCTGGAGTACAGTTGTTGTTCTTCCAGGCAAGAATTCTTGCAAAGTAGCTGAACTCAATTTTGAATTCGACCCCTTAATGATTTACTTAAAGTGTGGGGAAAAAAAGCATCACTTTTTTTCCACAAGAGGTTTAAAGAATAACACACACATACATTAAGATAAATAACCGCCTAAATACACAAACACTATCTTCTTTGAGCTCCATACTGAAAGGGAAACGCAGAGTGGAAGAGAGGAGCTCATCTACACTATGTCTCTGTGTCACACTAACACACACACACATACACACATGCACAGTTGGCTGTTGTTGGCTGTGACTGGGGTGCTGTGAGGAGAGTGGGGCTCAGTGTGACCAGGCAGAGGCCAGTGTTGCAGGCAGGCAGGCAGTGGAGAGAGTGTTGAGCCGCAGAGACGTGCCCAGGGTGGATAAACCATGCTCACTAAGTGGGAGAAAGACTCTGCCCAGGACACAAGATGAAGGTGGAGAGGAAGACCTCCTCTACAGGCGACAGTTTTACTGACATTCCTCCGCTACTGACGCTCTTTGGCCTCCTCCTCCTTCTCTTCACAGGTAAGCTCAAACATTTGTCAGGCTTTCCACAGATTAGAGGATAAAGAATGTCCTGGGCACTGGGCTACGATTCACATGATACAGCAAGTGGATTTTTATTAACTTGTGACAGTTTATTAAAAAGCAAAGAAACCCTGCCTGTGCTCATTATTATTTTAATTATCATCTTTTTAGAATTGTCTTGTTTTCCAGTCTTTGGGTTTCTTTGTGTCGCCTAAAAATCAGATCAAAACTCACATTCATGCTTCTTTTGAAACAACGTTAATCCAGGTTAAGTTAATCGCTGATGTTGCCTCTTGTCCTTGTGTTCCCCGGGCTGGCGGCACAATGGATTCGTTCATGGTTGGTGCTCTCATTTGGGCCCTCATCACATGCTCAAAGGAGCCTGGAGTGTCTATTGTAGATGTGTAAGAAGGGGATGTGTAGGTTAAGTGTGATGATATCACGTTTTGTGCAGAGCTGGTGAAAAGGGCAGGGCCTACTTTTTATTTGGAGTGTGGGAAGCTTTAGACGAGTTCAGATCAGGGGTAAAAGAATGGCAAAAGTTTAGTTTGTAGTGTGGGTTTGGTTTTAAAATGTGTGATTTAATTGCATGACCGTACCACGGGCCCAGTTTACCCAACCAGGCCAGTTTTGGTAGGATCACTGCATCCTGTGTCTATCTCCAACTTCACCAGTGACAAAGACTTTCTCTTTCTCTCCCTCTCTAACGCTCTCTCACTCTTTTCAAGGGAGGAAACTAGTTCCAACAATCATGCCCTTTGTCTTATCGCCTTGGCAACCCCTGTCAGGCGCACCAAATGGTTACCACGGCAATGAGGCGATGCCCTGCTAACTGCCTCACTGCAAAGAAAAGTGAACAGTGCCGACTCTCACTCTCCTCCCTCACTCCTAGGTTGATCTTTCCATCACTGAGGCCCTATAACAGTAGGATGCCCCCTCACAGGCCCGCAGCCAATGTTTAGACCTCCATGTGTCCCGACACAGCTGAGTTATAGGAATCTCCACTGTGAACATAAAAGCTTCGCTGTGTTTGGTTTCCAAGACAGGGCTCGTCCATAAAGGATGAAATGTGGCTCGCACTGTAATACCTTTTCCTCGTATCCCTGTGGGAGGCGGAGGATAATTGGGGAACACAAATCAAAATTAGTGCATTGCTTGTTCGCTGCGAGGGGTCACATGAGGAATTCCTGGGGGGAGTTTCTGAGCAACAGATAAGTGATTAGTGAAAAGCAACATGTGTGCGTATGAGTTTGTTGGCGTGGGTAACGTACAGTAAGCTGACTAACGGCTGTTTGAAGGGAGAAATGCAAAGAATTTCTATTCATCAAGTCGGCAGCCAAACATCTTGGGCAAAAGCTTAAAGAATGGAGGCCATTCGTGAAAGCATCAAGGTATTAAAACATTTTAACTTGTACGCCTCTTCTTAAAATAAAAGTCTGAAATTTGTTAAATGTTTTAGTGCCAACATCCTACATGAGTGTAAAATTGGTTAACAGTGGATTTTACATAGAAGGTGGTAATTAAAGGAGCAGTGTGTAGGATTTAGTGCCATCTAGGGGTAAGGATTGCAAATTGCAACTAGCTGAAACTCCCATGTGCCAAGTGTGATCTCTAGCTGAGGAGTCCTTCAGTCTTAATTGTTCAGGAGGTTTTCACCAAGCACCAAATTATCCTCAGAGGTCTGTTCCTCTTTAAAACAAATAGACCAGGTGATTTAAACCAGTAAAACTAATAAATAAAGCAGTTTTACATTACAAATCAGTGTTTGTTTTACACTGTTTAGCATGTCACAGACGAACCTGTGGCCCAGCACCGGCCAATGTGTGCGCTCACCTTTTTTTCTATCCAGACATTCAGGAGGTTTTTACTGTGAGCTGCATTATCTGCAAAGATGTCCTTCTCTCCAAAACGAACAGACCAGGTAATTTAAACTGGTAAAAGCACTGAATAAAGCAGTATTAGTGTTTCTCCTATGCTGTTCGGCACATCAAGGACAGGCCGTTAGCCTTGCACCTGCGATTGTATGCTCACCTTTTTTCTCTGATAACTTGAGATCCAGATGCTCAGGAGGTTTTTACCAAAAGCCAAATTACCTGCAAAGGTCTCTTCTTTTCCAAAACAAATTTGTCCTGGTGATTTAAACCAGTGAAAACACTGAATTAAGCAGTTTCATTTTAAAAAATATGTGTTTTCCAACTCGCCACAGAGGGGGCTGGTAACTACGGTGGCTTAATGGTTCTGTCTAGAGCCAGTATTGGGGTTGTCCATTCTGGCCTACCCTAGAAACATGGTGCTGCAGCATGGCAGTGTCCATGAACAAGGACCTGCTCTCTATGTAAATATAAACGTCTCATTCTGAGGTAACAAAAACTCAGCAACTCTAATTTTCAGGTGAATATACACAAAAGAAAACATACTTATTATATTATATTATATTTCTGCCCACACATCCCCCTAAATCCTGCACATGGGACCTTTAAAGGTGGAGTCAGTGATTCTGAGTGATTTCACAGGCTTTGGTAATATCTCTGATGTTATCTACATTTCATGACTATTATGGTGTAGCTACATTTCTTGTGGGTGAGCACACTGAAGAGAGACTGTAGCCGGCATAGTGTTGTGTAGCTTGGTCCCAGCTACTTTGTTTGTCACCTATTTACGGAACTAGGGCAGATGAACACCATTTTTTTCAGCACATGAGGAGATATTTGCTGAATTTGTCAAAAGGTTTATTGGATTAGATTTACAGAGTCCACCTTTGAAAAATAACTGTGTCTTATACAGCAGTGGTGGAAAAAGTGCCAGAAAAGTAGTGTTGGCGTGATGTGATATATATGAAAATATAGGATGATTGCATCGGACCTTGGTGTGGTTTTTACCTCCAGATTTCACGTGTTAGTCCATCTTGCATCTTAACATTGTGTCATGAGTGTTTTGATCTTGTCAAAAAATGACAAGTGAAGTAAATCAGCAATTAACAATCAAGTCGAATTGAAGGGTCACATATCTTTGTGACTTTTTGAAGGGCTTTTTCTCAAAAGTAAAGTTTGGTGACAGTCATTATGTAGTTTGCTTAATATTTGTCGCTCAAATTTTCTTCCGAGCAGTGTAACTGTTTAAAAATGTGTTTCACAGTCAGTGTGGCTGAAAATGATAGAGCAAGTCACAGATAATCCTGGCAAAACCAGTGAAGTAAATCAGCAATTAACAATTAAGTACAATTGACTCATTGTGGATGCATCATCAAGTAAGATTAATTTTAATGGTTTGACTACCTACAACGGTTAAACCAGCAGACTGATGGGGAGTTCAAACTCTGACAACATAGTAAAAAGTGCACATTTTTATTGCATGCAACACTGGTGGAAAGTATGATGTCTAAAAATAGGAATATTCAAGTAAAATGAAAGCAGGCCTACCTAATATTATACTTACTCTGCCTAAACGTACTGTGTTATTGTACAGGGCCATTGTATCCCCCTTTGCTGCCCTGATTTTTCATTTGTTTTTCCTTGCAGTAATTGTAGTGATTAGTGTAGTAGTAATTAGTGTGTTTTTGCATAAGTCCTCTATTATTTCACCATGTGTGAATAGTTGATTCCTCTGATTTCTGCTTGCTAGTGGAGCATTAAAGGCTGCAAAGTGACTGTCCTTTGTCTACTCTGTCCTCAAACAACCTCTTAGTGTCCTTGTATTTCCCTCTACCTTCTCCTCAGCTGATGACCTCACTCCCGTCTCTTTGCCTTTATTTCCAGGTGAGGTGTCAGGGGTGAATGTGACCAGCCAAACCCAGGTGGTGAGGGGCACGGTGGGCAAAGAGGCCCTCTTGTCAGTCAGCTACTCCAGCAGCAGCTCCGACAAGCCTGTGATTAAGTGGCAGCTGAAGAGGGACAAAGAGAAACCCATCACCGTTGTGCAGTCCATAGGAACGGACATCATAGGGAACCTGAGGCCAGAGTACCGCAACCGTATCCTGGTGTTTGAGAACGGGTCGCTGCTGCTTCACAACCTGCAGCTGTCAGACGAAGGGGCGTACGAAGTCGAGATCTCCATAACAGATGACACCTTCACTGGAGAGCACTACATTGAGCTCACTGTGGACGGTATGCCAAATTATCTTCCTTTAAAAGAGCTGGGTTCTCTCATATTCAAAAATATATGAGCATTTTAGAGCAGAAAACTGAAGAGGAGTTAAATACAAATTAAAAAAACATTATCATGCCCCAGAGAGTGTCATTGTAATACTGGAGTTTAGCTATTCAGAACGTGATTCACAGTGTTGGTGTTGTTCTTTTTAAGACACTTATCACGTTCTTACATAACCAAAGATCAACCATCCACTCATGTCTTCGAATATTCACTCTCAAGACCCCCCGTGTCTTTGTCCTGTCGCCCTCAGTCCCCACGTCCAGACCTTACATCCAGATGATGGCCTCGTCCGTCCTGGAGTACAGCGAGCACTTTAACCTCCACTGCTCCCACGATAACGGCACAAAGCCCATCTACGGTTGGCTGAAGGGAGGCAAGGTGCTGACCAATGACACACGCCTGCTGCTTTCACATGACCAAAAGGTGCTGACCATCTCACGCGTTGTGATGTCAGATGATGACATATACGTCTGCACAGTGGAGAACCCCATCAGCAGCATGAAGAGCATGCCTGTCAGGCTCACTGTCTACAGTAGGTGGCATGTTACACCGGTAGGACCTCAAGTTATACAAGTTTACATACAGGATGAAGAGATGATGGTATAGTAACATCAGACGGGTGGAAAAAAGTATTCAGACCCTTTAGTTAAGTAAAAGTAGTACAAGCTTCACTACAAGTAAAAGTTCTGAATTCAAGGTGAGAAAAAAATTCTGGTGATTAAATTTCTAAGTCTCGTCCAAATTATGTTCCCTACTGTGTTAATGACTACAGAACTGGTTTTGCCAAGATAGTCTTTCTAATTTCTCTGTTTTCTTTTTTTTGATAAATCCATGAAAACAGGTGAGAAAAAAAAGCTTTGGCGGATGATTTACCAGCGTGGTGAACATGAGTGGTAGAAAAATAGTGGTGACTCCATACTGTGGCAATAATAAAGTCTAAATATGTGTCCATTCCTTTAGTTCGTAATGGTCCAATGTTGTTGGGTATGCTTGTTTTTGTTACCTGAAATGCAAGTGTCCCCAAGCTTTTCTGTGTATTGTAACAACTGGTGAGCCAGGAGAGAGTGGACTCAAGCGCACAACTCTGGAGACAGTCTTTCCTGGTCAAAAGGTAGGTTCAGTACACAGAAGGACTATCGGTGGAGGCAAACAAATCCAATAGGGATGAGGCAGAGGCAAGGGCGTAAATATAGACAGTGCAGGCAGTGCGGTTGCACTGGGGCCGATGGGGTGGAGGGCCCCTACTGCCACCTGGAAATACACCTGAGTTCAAAGAAGAACTCACATGCTCTTCTGGTTTTGTAAAGCAGTGTCAATCTTTAACATATTTTGAACTTATTCTGTATAAAAAACAAAAAAACTATAATTTACCAATAAAAAACTGTGTGTGTGTGTGTGTGTGTGTGTGTGTGTGTGTGTGTGTGTGTGTGTGTGTGTGTGTGTGTGTGTGTGCTTCATAACTTGTAACTAGGGCGTAATAGGGCCCCTCAAAATAGCGTGCACTGGGGCCCAACTACCTTACGCCACTGGGCAGAGGCAGTCAATCTACAGGCTAAATCGAAAAACCATGAAAAGGACACAGGGAAACAAAAGGCTGGAGTGCTAGACATGCAAAGCACTAAGAGAAAACAAGACACACACTAAATACTCTGGTGAGGGGACAATTACACACAGGTGAAGCCATCAAAAGGAAGGGAAAACACACAGGGACAGGAAGTGAAGTGATCTGAAACAAGAAGAGATGTGAGTTTCAAAGTAAAACAGGAAACAACATGAGTGAATGAAATAAAAAACATAATCTAAGAAACTTGTATGCACATGTATTTTTTACCCGGGACAGCCTGTGGAGTATAGCATCCACTCCCAGTTTGAAGGGCAAATGGAATCTGTCACATATCTTTGCGGCCAGCTGATGCAAACTTTAATGGTCTTATTCTCATTATGTAGTTTGCTTAATATTTGGAGCTCAAATTTTCTTCCCAGCAGTGTATCAAACTGTTTAAAAATGTGTTTCACAGTCAGTGCGTCTGAAAATGATAGAGCAAGCCACAGATAATCCTGGCAAAACTTTTTTTTTACCTGGCAGAACTTTTTTCCCACCTGTTTCACAGATGAAACGAAACAACTTAGAGAGATTGTCACGACAAAAACATTTTTTTCACCTGTTCTTAAGTCACAGGAGGAGCGAAATCAGCTTGGATCAGACTTAGTAAATGGATCACCAGAATATTTTTTCTCACTTGCCTCTCAGGGCCTCTCAGTGTTAGATTGTTATATATCATATTGTACAAGTACCTCAAAGCTATATTTAATAAGCACAGTCCAGCAAATGTACTTAGTTACATTCCAACACTGGTTTCTAGGTGTAATGGTGATATGAAAATGATTGTGGGAACTGTATACTTTAGCTAATTGTTCAACAAACATCCATTTTCAGCAGCTATCAGAAGCAATTATCATCTCACGCTGACCCGTACACATGCATGCCTTTCTCTCTAACAATGTTGTTTACAACAAGAGCAAATCCAGGCTGTGAGCGCAGCAGACTTGGCCCAGAGTGACTGTTACTGGGCGCCAGCGCAGGGCCACATGTCAGGCTGCGAGAGAGAGGGAGAGGCACTCTAATCCAATGAATGGACAGTTATTTATGAGGAGGGAGCAGAAAAGGAAGGCAGGTGGGGAGGGAGGACGCTTTGCCTCAGTGGACCTCAGTAATCCTGACTTCATTATTGCTGCACTATGATGTGTTGCATGAGGAGACAGCTACAGGCCCCTGAAACTGCTCTCTATTCCCCTTGCATGCATAGCAGTGCGACATAAAGTCTCAAAGTGACTACCCTAATGTGCTACTTCACTGCTCCTTATTCATGCCAGCACACTCAAAAGACTTGGCAAGCAACATGAAAAAAAAATGTTCTGCGTGCTCCGAATCCTGGCCAAGCTTGAAGTTTGAAAGAAAAGAGGATGTTCCAAATTAACACATTTATTTCACAACTTTATCTCCTCATGCAAAGTGTACTTTTCCACTGTCAAAGAGGAAAGCAGAAATCGATTGAAGCTTTGAAGTTGAATGTGGAGCAAAGGTACAAGTCAGTGGTTCAGTTAAAGGGAAATTAGATTGCCCTGCTGTTACTGACACAAACTTCTCCATCTTTTTCTTTCTTGCTCTCTTGCTCTCTTTCTGTGTCTTTGTCTGCCTCTGTGTATCACTCTGGTTTAGGACGGAGCTCGCTATACATCATCCTGTCCACCGGGGGCATATTCCTCCTCATCACCCTGGTGACAGTGTGTGCCTGTTGGAAACCATCCAAGTGAGAGCTACTCTTTCTTCTCTGCCCTCTTTTCCCTCTTCTGTTGCTTCCACTCTCTCTCCCTCCCTCTCTCATTGGCTTTGATATTGCCCTTGAGGATGTGACAAGACTCTCAAGCAGCTCAGCAGTGTTACTGTACTCTGGACATTTGGTGAAAAAGTGATAAAAAACAGTGAACTGTAGTTTATGTGAAATACAGTTTAGCTGCAAAGTTTTGATAGTGTTTTTTTTTCCTGCTGTAGAAAGAAGCATCGACCCGTCCCCCAAAGAGCTCCCATCTATTTGGAGCAGAGTGAAAATGGCCACGATGGTGAGCAATAGTTGCAGCTGATCATCTTTAAATGTGTACACCGTTACAGTTTGTATTCCGTGTTAAACGCACACAACACTAAAGTTAACTTCTCAGCAGAAAGTCAACCAAATAAATATATACATGTTTTGCAGTTGATGTTGTTCCCAAACCAACTACACTTGGTCGGAGGAGTCCCATGCCTCTTTATGTTCTCAATGAAGATGTAAGTCAATCTTTTTATTTCCAGAATTTCCAATTAGAATCTGTGTGAGCCACTGACAGCTTTACCATGAAACAAAATGATAGTCTGTAGCCATGTCAGCAGCTCTGAGACGCTTCACTAAATAACACAAATGTCAATCTCATGATGGTACGAGAGAAAACTCAGGGGATCACTAAAGTAATATTTGTGCTAATCCATTCAAAAACATTTGTCAAAATATTTTCTATAAGGCAGAAATGTCAACATGCTGGTTGTACTCGAGGAAAGTCAGGGGATCATCAGGGATATCTGACTATAAAATTTCAAGGCAATTTCTTATCATTTTTGGACTGATGACAGATGAGCATTACCATTCATAGAGCCCCAGTTAATTTTGTTTGTTTGTTTGTTTGATTGTTTTTTGGTGTGGTTGCTGTTGTTAGTACTGTAGTAATGCTTCACACACAAAATGATCACTTGTATATCAAGTACTCAGCCCCTGTTATCTTCAATTTGTGAAGAAAACTATTTTTTCATGCATGCCTCCGGTCAACGAAAAATCCAAAAACTGAGAAAAATCTTGATGTGTTGAAGTCATAGGCAACCGTGTTTAACGACAGCAAAACTATATCAAAACATCTGTGTACAAACTTTCCAAATGTTCTCATCGCAACTTATTGAATACTGCTGTTTTGTCAGCAGACTTAGCCTCCAAAATATGGTGTGCAAGGTACCCTCCTGCGTCTATTTTGGATGTTCCAGGACAAAGTGTCAATTTACGCTTGTTATATGTATTGTGTCTTTTCAAAATACATTTTCATTTTCACAGGAAATGTACAGTTTCTGCTAGTTACATGCATACAGTGTTTTTTCAAAATCAACTTTGAACATAGGTACAACACTTTGTTTTTAGGCTTATTTTCATAGCTTTAGGCAAAAGCATGTAGGCTTGTGGTTAGGTTTAGAAAACATCATCATGGTTTGGCTTACTATCACACAGGAAACACATAGCACTCTTTATATTACAGTAGTTGCTGCCTGCGTTACAAACTGCCGCCGCCCTGTGGGTATCATACCACCACGAAAGGTGCCTGTGTGTCCGCGTCTGACACCAGCGTCCACTGACAAAGCGGCAGTATTTGACGAGTTGGGAGTGAGAACTCTCTCACAACAGTACAATTCAAGACTCATTTATCAAGTCCTATGCTCAGTACTTCCTAAACTCATGCATTTTCACTAAAGCCTCACTATTTAGGTAAAACACTTGCGTTTGAATTCTGCTCGTGCATTCCATTGGCAGAGTTCAAACACATATGCTTGCCCAGGCGTGCTACTTGTTAGTGTGTGAGACTATTTATGTGGAAGTATTTTAAATAGTAATGATTTAGTGGAAATGCCTGTATTTGGAAAGTACTGAGTGCACTAAATGAGACTCGGATTATCCTGCATGAGTTGTGTGAGGGAATTAAAAATGGATGTTTTGATAGAGTCAAACACAATCCCCTATGACTTGAGTTCGTCAAGAACTTTTTTTAGTTTTTGGGTTGTTTGCTCACCATGGAGGCATGCGAGAAAACTTTTCTTCATGAACTGAACTTTATACGGGGTGTGTAATTGATATACACATTGTCATTTTGCGGGTGAAGTATTCCTTTAAAATGAGAATCATAGATTAAACACCACACCTGATGGTGATTGTAACACATGTATCTTCGTCTTGTTTCAGGAGACTCTGGAGCGGTTAGAAGAATGTTCTGGCAATGCCACCATCCAATCAGAAATGAGTATCCCTGCTACCTATGCTCCAGTGCTTCCCCCCTCCTCCAACAGAACTGAGCGGCCCATCTGGTCTACCCCTCGCAGATACCCCCGCAGCCCCTCTCCCCTGGCACAGCCTCTCCCACAACCCCTTCCAGGTCCTCCCCCACGCCCCCTCCGCTCACCTGCTCACTCCCCTGGTTCATCTCCACGCAGCTTCAGCCCGATAAGAAAGGTCCGTCCGCCAGTAGGCATCCCCGCCAGCCACCTGCCTGTAGAGGCAGAGTGTCCCGACCCTTGTGATCAGACTCACTGTCCATCACAGCAGTGACAACTGCTCGAATGTATGTTTTCATTCTGTGATATGTAAAGTCATGTGTAGTTTGTTGGTCTTCTGTTATATCCTGCCACAAGGGTGATGGATTTGATGCACTAGGATAAGAGATGAGTTCACTGTCAGCTAACTCTTCATATGCCATTATTTATCATCGATGTCTCTATGGCTATGCACAGTATCCCTGTAGTTTTTTGAAGTCATGTGAAAATTTATATTCTGTCCACCAGCATGTAGTAGATCATGGAAATGATGCTGAGACAGTGAAGATTTTCC
Organism: Epinephelus moara; assembly: GCF_006386435.1. NCBI lineage: Eukaryota > Metazoa > Chordata > Actinopteri > Perciformes > Serranidae > Epinephelus > Epinephelus moara. The sequence continues at coordinate 19,972,629 of NC_065507.1, read as the reverse complement.
ACCTCTGGTATATATTTTGCTTCTTGAATTATGAATATCTTGGGAGATTTTGATAAGTACCTGTACATATGTAAGTTAATAGTTTGGGTCAGGTGTTTTTTTTGTTTTGTTTTTGTTTTGAACAATTAAACCACAAAGTGTATTCTTATTCAGCATTAGGTCATCCTATAACCTAAGGTAATAAAAGCAGTTCAAATAGTTTGCGGTTTGTCATCAATTTTGTCACATTCTCCACCACAAACTCTGCAAAAAAGTAACAAACAAAAAAAAACCTTTACTTAGGCTATTACTGATTTTTTTTTAACAAAGTAGAAATGCTTTACATTCTGAGAAACCTGAGGCTGAGTGGGATCTGCCATTATGGAGTATGAGTGTAATTCCCACCTTGTCCATTAGGTGTCACCCACACATTTCTTTAAATCCTTTATTTCAATGCACACTTGTCAGGAAGTGATTTACTTGAAAATATATTTTACCTTTACCACTTTTAATCCATAATATGTAGCAGTTGACATATGATATGTTGGTGACATATTGTGCAAAGTTATGTTTCATGCTATGAACGTGTCATTATTGTTTTGCCCCTTTTGCTTTAAAGACGGCATCCAAGAACAACTGGTTGACTGATGACAAAGTGCCTCTTGCGCTTCTGTTACTTCACATTCGAAGGTCAATGAGGGTCAGGCTGTGCTTGAACTCACAGTTCTATCTAAATCATGAGCAAAAGATATAAATAAATATAGATAATGTGAGCTAATCAACTTTAAGAGGAGGCTTTAAGTCAACAATGTGTGGTCAGTCTGGTTTTCTAAGAACAGGCTCTTCCTGATTACGGACAGTGTCCCTGAAAATAAGCAAATGGCTTTAGGCAGCTGTATCTATGCATGAGGGAAGTGATTACTTAATATGGGTTCATTTTATCCTCAGTTGTTTTTTCCATTGCATAAAAACACTGTGAGGGAGCATGGAATAAAAAGACCAGACAGATTAAAGATTAAAAGATGTACTGAATGGTTGTGAGGTACAAGCTTGTAAAGGAGTGTATTAATGCACACACACACACACACACACACAAAGTGGCCTGGTCCATCACTATTATCAGGATAATGTGCTCCCTTCAGAGGTCCAGCTGGACGCCTTTTGTCATGAAAATCTGCATGATTTTATTTTTTGCTTTTATCCTGAAATGTGTCTTCCGTTACGGAAGGTGTGATGAGTCTTGTGGTTACATAAGCACATCAGATCCGCATGTTTTGATCTGAGCTTTGCCGTCTTTGTTCTATTGGAAACACAATTTATTCCTTGGCACACAGACTCATGAATACACATACAGCATCTCGGGCACACACAAGCACAGATGAACAAGCACACAAACATGTGCATAATTATTCGTGGCTTACAGTAAGTAGAAAATGAAATGTCCACAGATAATGAAAGTGGGAGATTTTTATTGAGCTTGGAAATTGCTTTCAGTCTATTTTTAAGTCACGTTTTTATTAGTCATAGAGTCTATCCCATCATGATCCACCTCTCCCCCAGCATGGCAGAGGAGCTTGGAAGGCTTGGCAGTAATTAGACTCTGGGGAGCAGGATCACATCTGCAATACGTGTGTATGTGTCTGTGTATGTGCATGTGTGCAGGGAGAAGGTGTACTATGTGTTGAAAAGGGACCATGTATGATGCTCTCCTTCTCTTATTAATTAATTACCTCCTCCTCCTCTTGCCTGGTCGAGCTTTGTTGCTGATGTCCTCATTCACACCAGCCTGTTGATTTGAAATTCCCAGTATAGGAGGGTGACTTTATTGTTGGAAAGCTCTTACCTTGCCTTTTTTGTGTCTAGGTCAGTAGTCAGTAGCAGGTAGTCCTCCAGTAGAATGCTGACTTTGATCTTTATGGAGGTCAATGGAGCAAAAAATGAAATAAAATAAAATAAAATAGTTGCATGATGTCCTCTCTGATGGACAGTTTTTACCCACTGTTACATTTTACCCCAAATTCTTCTAACTAATTACACTTAATATTTACTTAATATTATATACTGTGTACTTTATTTACTTTAAGGGACAGCACACCCCAAAATCAAAATGTCATATCTTTCCTCTTACCTGTAGTGCTATTTATCAGTCTAGATTGTTAAAGCATGAGTTGAAGTGTTGGAGATATTGACCGTAGGGATGTCTGCCTTCTCTTGAATATATTGGAACTAGATGTCACCCAGCTTGTGGTGCTCAAAGCACCAAAAAATAAAACTTTTGAAACACTCAACAGCAATGTCTCTTTCCAGAAATCTTGACCTGGTTATTCAAGATAATCCACAGACTGTGTTGTGAGCAGAGCAGTTTCATGTAGGAACTATTTTCTTTCTCCTGAGCTACAGAGGGCAGATAACGTACTTCTTATTGCACTCACGCACTGTAAAAATAATGGACATAGCTACCATTACATCACCCATTGGTCTGTGGATTTCAGTTTTGAATCCTTCACTTGGGCTTGGCGGCTGTTGCCTTTTGGGGGGGCGGGGGGGTTCGAGCTGGAAGTGATCATATTTGAGCAAGGTTTAAAGCTGTGGAGCAGCGAGGGGTGGTTCTGACTGAGAAGCCGAGGACACTACCGGCAGATAGCCTGTCACTCAACACAGCCCACCCTTAAAGGGCCAGTGTGTAATATTTGGCATGGTTTATTGTCAAATCTGAATCTGAATATTCTACCCATTAATATGTTTATACAAGTGTATAATCGCTATAAAATAAAATTCGTTTGGTTTTCGTAGCCTTATAATCATGCTTTTATATATATATCTATATAGCAAGGGCCTTGCTTTAGAGAGGTCGCCATCTTGCGCCGCCATGTATGTACGGCAGACCGAGCGGACAATCCAGCCAGCCAGAGAACGCGTTTCGCGTGTATAAATAAACCAACGAAGACAGCGGAAGGAAGGAAGGAGGAGGAGGAAACAGC
>NC_065507.1:19956477-19969268 GCF_006386435.1 Epinephelus moara | reverse complement strand
AGATTTCTAAATAAACATTCACCTCATCGCTAGATAGACCTACTCCTGAAAAACTCGTGTCTGCGCAAGGCTTTTTGTCCCTACGAGGCCACCGTCATTTACCCGACGGGAGGAGTGAGCGAGTGAGCCCTGCAATCTAGAATTTGACCACTGATGTCACTGTTTTCAATGGTTTTCAACCCATTTTACACAGTGGCCCTTTAATTTTACATGCAAGGGAGCGATCACACCGAGATGAAATGCTAGAAACGTGACGCCAGTAAAACCCTTGTTTTCCTATGATACAACGCGTCTGACCGGCATTCAAGCGTCTTTTTAGATAGGTGTTTTTCCGGCAACTTTTTAGACGCGCATTTTTGTTCATGCTTCTTTTTAGATGCACGTAGACGCTGAAAAGTTAAAATACTTAGAGTTAGTTATTTACTTACAAACTTTTTGAGCGCCAGAAGCCAGTAGCTAGCGCGCATTGAATAAGCGCTTCCAGAGTTTCATGCATCTTTGAAGCGTCCGCGTCTCTAGCATCTCATTTCTGTGTGATCACCCCCATAGTCTTAATAAAATGCAAATTGGTGACTTATTTTAAAAATCATCCCCATACAGTTGTCATAAAGAGAGATATTAGCTATAGAGACCAGAACCGTTCTTTGTACCAGGCTGTACACATGTTGATTTTTGCTGTAAAGTTGGTCATTTTGGTCTACGGGGATTGACTCGCCTCTGGAGCCAGCCTCAAGTGACCATTTGAGGAACTGCAGTTTCTGCCACTTGGTGCCGACTTCATTTTTCAGCTTTTGAATTTGCCGCTCGCACTGCATTTAACAGCCATAGATGCCAATTACTGTTTAGATTTACATTAAAACAAATGAAAATTATAATAAAAGTATATAAAATGCAAAATTTGAATACTACACCTGTGGTTCCTGATTTCTGTGACCTTGAGACACCTCACAAAAAACAGTGTCTAGGTTTCATGTTTCAGATGTCTTTGAGTTGCTGCAGTTCCACCGAAGAGACATTTCCCCTTTTAATGTCTCTTTTAGTCCCAAAGTGGTCAAATTGTCCAATTTTTCATAACAAAAAAAAGCAAAGATCAGAGAAGCATCTAAAGAGATAATACACATTTGTATGGTTTATTCCTCTTTTCTTTCACATTAGTCACATTATGACCCCTCAGATTTGTCTTGGTCTAGGTCTAGCTCTGTCTTGACCAGCTGCAACAGGGAAAAGCTACTTATATATTAAAGCATCTGCATTAAATTTTATTGTTATTTATAATCATACATCAGTTACATGGGTCATTTTACTGCATAAAACATATTTTATTTTAACACTGTTAGTAGGTACATTTAGCTCATAATACTTTTTTACTTTTACTGAAGTGGGATTTTGAATTCAGGACTTTTACTTGTGAGTATTTTGAATGATGGGTGATGATGACATGAACATGAACTAATACTTCCTCCACAGCATCTGTTGAGGGACCCCTCTGCTGTTGCTCTTCCTGAGGTTTCTCCCTTTTTTCCTTGAGGGAGTTTTTGTGATTTATTTTCTGATTAAGGGTCTAAAGATGGACAGTGTACAGATTGTAAAGACCCTCAAGATAAATCAAGGGCTATAAAATGGGCTATAAAAATAAAATCACCATGACATGAAATTATATGCATCAATTAGAGATTGTTCCTAAAAATAAAATGCACTTCAAAATCATCTTAAGTGTCTGCTGAACTTGTCTGACAAAACCATCTGTAGGCTGCTCCTCAATGATGGAGTGGATGAGTGGTCTGGGGAGGCATCACACACACACGTGCATAGAAAACAAACCACAAACACAAATACAGTCGTTCAGCATGTACTATGCACATGCAGTTCAGCACTCATGCGGCTCAGTGGCTGACAGAAAGAACAAAGCCTCACTTGAAATTAGGCCCCCCTTGGTCAGAAGTGGAGTCCCCCTGATAACATCACATTTTCCATGTATCGTTGAGAGCTTTAATCAGTAGTCAGCGTACACTGTGTGCCTTTTAGGTCAATAATAATTGTTCTTTTTAACAGAGCACAGCCATAATGTAATTTTCTAACCAGGTTTCAATCAGATAGCTGTGCAGTAAACACTTTATTTTCAGATTAAGTCATATTGCTTGTATGTTTCTGCTGCCCCCCTCTGAGATAGAGTGAATCAGACTACGATAAGAAGTGTGCAACCAGTGCAGGTGAAAGCCCTCCACCACTTAAGACATTAGGGTTGTCTTTTTGTTCTCTCCATAGTAACTGTCCCCTGGCAACAGGTAAGAGTGCCTGTTATAGTCATAGTACTCCATACCCCTCTGGCTCCCTCACACATACCCTTCCTCACCTTCTCCGTCACTCACATCCTCTGTCTCCTCCTCTGTGGCTCTCCTTTTGCGTGTGTTTGTGTCCGTATGTGAGTCAGCTGCATCCTTGGCACCTGGGACATTACCTCCCGTCTCCACAGGGGAAGCTGCATCGCTGACACTGTGAGTGCTGATCCTTTTCGATAGTTAATTTGACTGTGATATTTAAATATAAATTTATATAAAACTGTATTACCTGTGTAATTATGTCTTTTGTTTGATTGAAAGAAAAAAAATTGATTGCATTGTTAAAACTGGCTGTGTTATGTAAAATAATACATGTAAATGGTTGGTTTATTTCTAAGGTTTTATACATTTTCCATGGTAATGTTTTGTATTTGTATTCCTTCTTTATTTTTCTTTCTTTAAAAGTGAAGACTGGCAACGGCAAAGAAATTAAGAATTATGCTGTATCAAATTTGTTGACAAAAAACTGAGCATTCTCACCTGTTGCTGATCCTTTCCTATCCTAAGTCATGCATTAGTGTATACACTCGGCTGTATCTGCATGAATGTATGCAGTTGTGTGTGTGTGTGAAAAAAAGAACGTGTTTCTCCTCTTGTTTGTTTCTGGCTCATCAGGTTTGCTTATCGGGGCTTCGAGCCAAAGTCTCTGCGGGTGTGTAAGAGAGGAGAGGGAGGTCAACATGGGCTCCAGCTCCTCCTCCTATGCCCCCAAAACCATTTACCTGGATGTGGATGGGAAAGTGCAAAAGGTGGGACCAGTTCTGGGGAAATTCTGTATTTCTGGAATCTTTTTATTGTTTACATTGTTAAATTCCTTTAAGTTTCCCCTGTTTAATAGAAATGTAACAAGTTTCAGTATGCAATACATTTTGGAAATGTATTTTATGCTGTTTTAAAGGGACTGGTTTTACTATAAAGTTAAGCTTTTTACTTTTGTCTTTTCTTTTAATAGAATTTTTTTTATTGTTTATTTTAATTTGCATTTATTTTTTTTATTATTTTATTTTTTATTTTATTTTATTTATTGGTTTTTTTTTTTGGTTTTTTTGCCAGCAAATAGTGTCATATACCATGAATAGGATTGGGAAAAAATGTAAACGCATGCAGATTATGACTCACAAAAATGGTAACTGTACACCATAAGTATGGAAACGTAGAAAATACTGCATAAGGCATTCAACTAGTCGACAAAATTAATTAATCAATTAGTTAAAGATACTGGAATTAATATTGTATGGATTATTTTGGCAAAACAATCCAAAATATGTTTAAATGCACACAGTTGGGACTCATTTATTAAATTTAACTTTCTATTTATTTATCAATTTTATTCTATTTTTCATTTTTATTTTATTTTATTTTATTTTATTTTTGTATTTCATTTTATTAAATTTCATTTTATTTTATTTCAGGGCATTACGGATTTAATAATGGGTTCACTTATAAAACAATCTTAAACAACTTTAATTATGGCAATTAAATCATTCATTTTATAATTCGCCTCCTTGACCCACATAGCAGATATTCCCAGTGGACTAACCTCACCTAAGGAGGAAATTATATGGTGATTCAGAGCAGCTAGCCTCATCCTGTTACTGACAGAACCAAACACTTGTTGTTACCAGCTTACACACACGTGTTAATTTCTGCTGGTTTACAGCTCTGTTATACACAACAATTGAGCTATTAATCAGTGGTGATGCATAAAAGAAGAAAATGTGGAATGCAAAATAAAGTGCAACACTGACTCCTTATTTAGTCATAACAAGCAGAGCAACATTTCAGGGATCATTTAAACAGTCATAACAAATGGTTTGAGGCCAAACATGCCGAGATACAGATAAATAAAACACTTGCTGATCTGCTGATGTTGAGTGCTTCAAGTAGAGAGCTGGCGATGACACATGTCTGTTCAAGAGCTCCAAGCCCACGGCCTGAGGCTGAATGTTTGTCTGCTACACCTGTTCCCTTCAAGATGTAAGACGACAGTGTTTGTACAAGGTTGATGCTCCCACTTTTTGCCATATACACAGTTTATGTAATCTCTATTCATGTACAGTACCAAGTCTTGTCAACTGGGCTGACTGCGTGACAGGCGTGGATAATGTTGCTATCTTCAAGATCTCCATGCACACACTCACACTCCAGCTGTCCTTCCCTTCCCCTTGCTGGTCCCTCAGCTGACTTGACCGTATTCAACCATAAAACGAGCCGACCTTACTTTGAGTTCCCATGTGACTCGGCTGACTAAAAAACGCATGAAATTTGATAACCTTCCCTCCCTGTGTGAACACTGAGGCCTTATATCAAAACCACAGCAGCTGTTTGCGTGCAGGTGTGCCTTTGGGAAGACACAGATTGCACTGTGTTGGGTTTGTGGGCCACAGAAGAGGGTTTCTCATAAAACATGACGTGATAATAAATTACAGCTCTGCTATGTTCATCTGATGTAAAAGCCTTCTGCCGTCAGATGCGTATGAATTAATAGAAAATGTGTTTACCTCATAGGTGGTGTTCAGTCGGCACTGCAGCCCATGTGACATCAAGGAGCTCCTGTGTTCCTCGTCTAACATTCCCAGGTTTGTTTCCTCACTTTGTTTATTCCTGTGTATATTACATCACTCCGTAATCTGTCTCTTTATTTGAAAACCTTCACATGAAGCTGCTTAAAAATATCACACAAGATAATCAGTAAAGCAGCCACTAACATACAATAAAAACCCTGTATGTCATAGTCAGAAAGACATACTGCAACGGCCGTGCACGTCAAAGCACACTAATAAATCATAAAAGCAAGATGGAGTCATCGTCTGCCTTGAGCTCTGTTTTGCTTTTATTGAGGAAAATAAACTTTTTATGCACCGTTCTTCCAGCTGGAACTCTTCCCTCTTGCTCTTTCAATCAGCAATCCAAAATATTCACTGACTCTACATTATAATATGGGTGATAACAAGGGTGTGGATTTCATTTTCAACTTTGCGGGAGACTTTATGATACGAGCGTTTGGGGGTCCTTCAAATTTTAAGCATCAAACATGTAACTTCCAGCACATTGGTGAATTTTTATCCCCCAATTTGTGCCTTTTCTGCATCAATATGTATTTGTCCTCTGCTACAGGAGAGGACGACACATGCATATGCTTAAAATATCTCCCCTGAAATCTACACCTATGGGAGATAATATACTCTAGGCACAATGCGCATATGCATTTTTGTGTATATCACAAAAAAACAAAATGATTGAATGTAGATCATTTCTGTTTAACTCTACTATGATATTTAACACTGTCTCACTCCTCAAGGGGAAAAAAGACAGAAACTAATTTCAAAAGACGTCATCGTTTGAGAAATAGTGTAAAACAATATCAAACTGTGTGTGTTTCTACTTTTCTCCCTTCTCCTCTGATCCTCTCCCTGCAGGAACACTGCTATTATGATGGTGGACCCAGAGGGAGCCATGGTCTCCATAGATCCCACCATGCCCACCAACTCACCAAAGTAATATATTCAATTTGAAGAGAGACTTACATACAGTGGAACCTGCTTATAGTGATTACTTTTACAGTGATCAACCGCTTATATGGATTGAAAAGTTTGGGACAGAATCTTTCCTATAAAAATGCTGTAAAAATGATTTACTCATAGCAATCAAGACGTCTGCTCACAGTGTTCATTTTGGATTTTTTTTTTTGTAAGTGACAACATATGGAAAAACAGTTTAGAACAAGGGTAAATCTGTACAATTTTTTGTATTTTACTGCCATGATACTTTGCCTTGAGGTACCCTTTCTGCTTTCGGCTGGCTGCCTGAGGCTGCTGCTGCTTGCATACTGAAATCATGATGTGAGAAAGAAAGTCATTTCCTCTCAGTGAAAAATGTAGTCTCCTTGAAGCTTATGACAAACTGCCAAAAATCAGCCAGCAAGATACAGCAGCAAAACTCAAGCTACCTTGTTTAATGTTAATCTCCTCAAAGTCAGAGAAATAATCATGGCTGTTAATGATGGAGACAGAAAGCAAATGCACACGGGGAAAGCATCTGTGGTTGAAGCTGCCCTTGTCAGGTGGATTAATAATGCCTGGTCAGTAATGTCCCATAGGGCGGGCCCTTGATAGCAAAGCTGACCCAGAGAGTAAGATAATTATAAGGGGGTTCTACTGTATCTATACTTATGTCATCTTTTTTCTAAACCTCTACCTCGTTTTAGAGCCTAGACTTTTTTTTTTTTTTTTTTTACAATCTAAACCTTTGGAAACAGTAGCTGACAAAACGATCTCACCACCCGGTCCATTTAGTAGCATTCATAGAGCTTTTGACCACATCTACACCACAGTTATTAAATTGACTTTGTGGTGGTTCTATTAACTGTAAAACAAAACAAAAAGAAATGTAGAAATTGCTAAGCCAATGCCAAGAATTCAGAATACTAACCGCTTCTCTGATTTCCTCACAGCTGTCTGTACAAAGTCGTCCCTCTGTCTTCTGGTCAGCTTGGAGGTTAGCTGCCACCATTATTTTCCTTTCACTCTAACCACCTCACATTCACACACATTCATGCACCAACCTCACATCCACAGTTTAAATACTACTGTGCTTGAAAATAGCAGTCTTGACAATGTGAGTGCTGTTTACGATAATTTACCAGGAGTGTATTATGTCTGCAGAGAAGGAGGACATGTTTCAGAACGTGTTGTCCCAGGTGGCTGATCAGTTCAGCAGGTAACGCCTCAGTTGTTTATGTTATGTTATGGCTGAAGCCTGCCCTTCCCCACCCTCACACATACCTCACACACATACCTGACACCAGGGACTTTAAGTGATAACGCAAGCTTCAACCCATAGAGGCAAGTTTAAATCAGTTCTTTCACCTTTGTTGTTTATTTTTTAGGTCCCCTTCCAGGTTTATTTTGTCGTTATGACCAACGAACCATGTGATATATGTGTCAGTCTCTTATTGTTTTCTATTATCCCCTCTCACAGAGCCTTTCGCATCAACGAATTGAAGACTGAGGTCACCAACAGGCTAGCAATGCTGGAGAAGAGAGTGGAACGTAAGTGGTACATTTTATAGTAAACCTTTAGTTTAAATAAAAGGGTCCCAAGAAAAATCCCTTTCTAATGCAATACAGAGTTAAACATGAATACAGCTAAACTGCGATGAAGCCAAACTGTGATATTTCTTGTCATTTTGTTCCAGTGGAGGGCTTGAAGGTGGTGGAGATTGAGAAGTGTAAAAATGATCTGAAGAAGCTACGAGATGAGATGACTTCAAGGGGTGGCAGCAGGTGAAATGAATAAAAAGTTAGCACCCTGACACACCATGCCAACAGTTGGTCGCGGGTCAATGTTATCGCACACTGTAAGCAGTAGTCGGCCCTTTGTCAGCTTTTTCTTAACTGCTTCAGCATGTTGAATCAGCATCAGAGAAGGCGGAGTCTGTCCGTGAATGAAATCATTCTAATTTGCAGTTCAGTTCAGTGCATGAGAAAAGAAATGTAACTGAAACTGATACTTGTTTTATTAGGTAAGATTATCCTTTTTTAGCCATTGAGCTCATTGGCAGAAATGGTTCGTACTTGTTGGGGTTATTGTTCGCTAGCGTATGGTGAATGTCAGTCGTTCTATCAGCATCGTGTTGTGTTGTTAATGTGCTAACTGGCTAACTAGCATCTTGAGCCTGTCCTGTCGATCTCCTGGTTTCCCAGTTTCAATAACAAATACACACTACTGCCGCCTGCTGGTATGGAGAGTCTGCGGTTGGTGCAATTTTTTTGCTGAGATACAGGCAAGGTAGCACGGTCTCACTCCGATGTTGTCCATATCCTGCGCTGGGGCAGTGACTTGGGGCATCAGAAACCAACGAAATAGGCATCCCTTAACATCGGCGGGTGGGATTTGTGGTGGGTGGGTCCAACAAGCACCGACTTTCACCTGAGAGAGCAGTGTTCACGTCCCGTAAGATTCTAAAGCCAAACCCTGTTCTCTTTTCCTAAACCTAACCACTTCTTTTTGTTGCCTAAACTTAACTGTGTTTTTGTTGCCTAAACCTAAACACATGCTTTTGTTGCCTAAGCCCAACCAGCTATGTTTGTCATTGAAGGTAAAAAAAAACAAAAACGTCAATTTGCAGTGTTGTTGTATCGATGTAGTGCGTTTATTTTGAAATAGACTGTATGTAAACGTTAAATTTCCTGTGAAAGTGGAAGTGTATCTTGAAAGAGCAGAATTTGACACTGTGTCCCAGAACATCAACAACCAATGCATCCAGAGTACCTTGCATGTCGTATGTGGACGTGGAAAGTCCATGGCCAAAACATCATTATGTGATGAAGTCGGAGTGAGAATGTGTTGGGCAAGGTGATGCGACGAAACATTCGGCCTTCGTCAACACTAGTTCTTTAATGTTGGTTCGGTGTCTGGGCCTTTAGACATTTAGACATCTTACTTACAGATGTCAACAGAGACCAAATCACGTCTTTTTTCCTTTTATTTCATTTTTTAAATCTAATTCAGAGTGAACTGTCCATGCAAATACAACTTCTCAGACGATGGGAAGAAAGTCACTCCTAGACGAGATGTCCCCAATTACCCGAAGGTACGTCCAATGGGACTATTATTTTCATTACTGTTGGACAAAGCTAGCTCTATAGACATTCTGATGGTCTTGTTTATTTGGCATATACAGTACACACTGTCTCAGGAGACCATTGAGGCGCTCAAGAAGCCAACGTTTGATGTCTGGCACTGGGAACATAACGAGGTTTGTTGACATTGCTGCTCTATAACTCAATCAGTCAGTTCCATTCTATGTTATCCAAGTGACTAAATGTCCTTTCTCTCCCTTTGTGGCTGCAGATGCTAAGTTGTTTGGAGTATATGTACCATGACTTGGGACTGGTGAAGGAATTCAACATGAACCCGATCACACTCAAACGCTGGCTGGTAAAGTCAGAGCTGTAAAGGACAACTGAGCACATGAATATTCTGCATAATACCATGCACATGGTGCAGATTTCAAACAAGCTTTTGCTGGAAAAGCAGAGGGGTCACTATGAGTAGTGTCAGTTTTCTGACACAGACAACAAAACCATTTTCAAATGGTACAGGGCTGGAGATACTGAATGAATAATCTCTCTTGTCTTCTAGTTGGCAATTCAGGAGAACTACCGTAACAACCCTTTCCACAACTTTCGCCACTGCTTCTGCGTTAGTCAGATGATGTATGGCATGATTCACCTCTGCAACCTACAGGTATGCTCACAAGTTCTTACAAGTCCTATTTTGTTTGACCATCCAGTGACTACGCAGGCTGGACATTTTGCCAATTTTTGGATAGTTTGTAATAACACCTTTCATTTGCACTGTTGTCCAGGAGAAGCTGACTCTCACAGACATGGGGATTCTAATGACAGCTGCAGTGTGTCATGACCTGGACCACCCTGGCTACAACAACACGTAAGACCCACTATTCTGTCCGTAGGTGTGTTGACAGATGTAGCACTGCAGATGCCCATTGACCCCAGTATGTTTTGACATCCTCTGCACAACACTGTTGTCAATGAACTGTGAAACTAGTTCAGCATGGAGAGAGTTCAGGTATGAAAACACACCGATTCACATTATTGTGTTGTTTTTGGTCGGAGTTTTGGGAAGGCCAGGACCTCTCTTATCAGGGAAGCTTCATGGGAATATAATATCAATCCATCCATTCACCCGTGCCATCCATGTACCAGGTACCAAATCAATGCCCGCACAGAGCTGGCAGTGCGCTACAACGACATATCTCCACTAGAGAACCATCACTGTGCCGTGGCCTTCCAGATCCTTTCTCTTCCTGAGTGCAATATCTTTGCAAATGTGGATCCTGAGGCCTTCAAACAGATCCGACAGGTGAGATGTAAAACTCTCACTAGTCTATACATGCCAAGCATGCTGAGTTTTATCTTAATCCTACACAGTCTTGTAACATATGTAAATATTCATCATAAAGGTTCAGTGTGTAGGATTTAGGGGGATGTATTGGCAGAAATAGAATCTAATAAAATATGCATGTTTTCTTTAGTGTACAATTACCTGAAAATAAGAAGAGTGGTGTTTTCATTACCTTAGAATGAGCTATTTACATCTACAAAGGGAGTGGGTCTGCGTCTACGTGTTTCTATAGTAGCCACCTGCAAACAAGCACTGGCTCTAGATAGGGCTATTTGTGTTTTCACAATGGCCATCATAGTAAGTAGCCCCGCCATAATGAGAGCATTGAAAACACTGATTTTTTAAACTGCTTTATTTAGTGCTCTTGGCTTTTTAAATCACCAGGTCCGTTTGTTTTGGAGAGGAGGAGACCTCTGCGGATAATTTGGCTCCAATAAAAACCTCCTGAACAATCAACACTGAGGGAATTCTAACCGGTAGAAGTTTCAGCTGGTTGCAATCTGCATTCCTCGCCCCCAGATGCCACAAAATCCCCCTAAATCTAACACACTGTTCTTTAAAGACTATTTTGATTTTAAATGTAAGCAAATGTCTTGCAAACAGACTTTGGTTTTGCTTTTATACTTCCAGGCAATCATCACCCTCATCCTGGCCACCGACATGGCCAGACATGGGGAGATACTAGACTCCTTCAAGCAAAAAGTGGATAACTTTGACTTCACCAATGAGGAGCATGTGACATGTGTATGTATACATTATGCCTCACGAGATCACGTTGCATCTCCACCCGACAGCAGCTGTTTATTGCTCTGCACATGCCTATATCTGTTGAGTGCGCTGTAATCAGGAAAGGCCAAATGGATTGTATTAGTGTAATAGGGAGAGTAGTCACAGACATAAAGGAGATGATGATGTATGCATATGATGATACAAAGGATTCTACGTCCTGTGTTTCATGTGTGATTATGTTTTTACATGTGCATGTGTTTTCAGCTGAAGATGGTTTTGATCAAGTGCTGTGACATTTCCAACGAAGTGAGGCCCACTGAGGTGGCTGAGCCATGGGTGGACTGCCTATTGGAGGAGTATTTCATGCAGGTGACCTCAACCAAAGCTTTCACATAACCCTTGGAAATCCATTTTCTAAATCAATCATGTCAACTCAAGATGAAAGAAAAAGCACATTGTAAAAAAAATAGCTACCCATGATCATCGACGTTTTGTACCAAATGACAATATTTCCACTTTTGTGCTTCCCAGAGTGACAGGGAGAAGTCAGAGGGTCTCCCCGTGGCTCCCTTCATGGACAGAGATAAAGTCACCAAACCCACTGCTCAGATTGGATTCATCAAGTTTGTCCTCATCCCGATGTTTGAGACTGTCATGAAGGTAGGGCGATATGTTTGTAAGATGTGTTCTTTTACAAATACAGACACTGATTTACAATGAATGTTCTTACTGTGGTGCCCAACAGCTTTTCCCTCAGATTGAGGAGATCATGGTTCAACCTTTGAGAGACTCTCGAGACCACTATGAGGAGCTGAAACAGATTGACGATGCCATGACAGAGGTAGAACCTATTTTATTTTATCTATCTATCTATCTATCTATCTATCTATCTATCTATCTATCTATCTATCTATCAATGGTTCCGATGATATCTTATGAAAATGCACATACAACAGTTTGTATATCATATCTAACAAATTAGCTCCCCACAAATAGCGCCATTGTTTTGCACTCAATGTAAAGCTCCGTACTTAACATATCATTTCATAGGCTAGGTTTAGGGAAAGAACCATGGTGACAAAGTACCTTAAAATAACTCAAAGTTGACTTGGTTTCACACCAACACCAGTTTCCTGGGATAAAGTCCTGTATTTGTTTGTTGCTTACACGAACTTCCTTTTTTTTTTCTCCCATGAGCACATTGGCCAAATAATCACAGCTTTCCTGATTACGTGGTTATAAATTAATCGTTGCCTAACTTTTCGTACGTACATGTGCAAACTGCATGAGAACAGCCTGATCTATCCAGCTAGCTAGCTAGCTAGATAACTAGCTTGCTAAGCACATAAGGTTAGGTTTAGAAAAAGACACATGGTTGGGTGTCATCATGTATTGAACATAAAGTTATGTACCTAATGTAATGTTCATAAGTTAGGTTTTGGGACAGAAACTTGGTAACAATGTGCCTTAACCCTATGGGCCCGAACGACGCATAGTGCGTCCAGATTCACACCCGTTCTTCTCTGTGGATTTTCTCCGTGACGAGAAGCCACACATATCACGTGAAACAGCGGAACTGTAGCTTTCCAACAAGGCCAAGCACTTGTCAGTAGTCCAATGTTTTCACAGCGAAAAAAATTGATAAAGTTACAATAAAATGATGTATAACAGATGTATAACACATCACTGTGCTGTCATCCCATCACGCTATAAATACAGATTGATTGTCTACAAAATAAAAACCTGACGAGTTTCTTTACAATCCATTATACAGATCTTGTTATCAGTCAC
>NC_065507.1:19844080-19956424 GCF_006386435.1 Epinephelus moara | reverse complement strand
CATCATGGTTCTTATATTGCCAGATTCCAGAGAGTCTCCCCTCTTCATATATGGCAGAATATGTCAACTTCCAACTTGCCAGGCTGAGATACATGTAAAATGTAAGAATTTAGGCACACAGATTTGTTTTTTTCATTGATATAAAAATTAATATAAAATACAGGCACATAGAAGGACATGAAATGATGGCAAATCTGGTTAGCCCAGATTGTCCTGGAAAAAAACAAGATATTGCATGTGTATGTAGCCTTTATAATGACTGTGATATGAGCTTAAAAGTAAAGGCAGTAAAAATACCCCAAAAACGCCTAGGGCCCATAGGGTTAAATAAACTCAACGTTTCCTTGGTTTCACACAGTCCCAAACCCCAGTTTCCTGGGGTTAAGTCCTGTGTTTGTTTGTTCCTTACACAGACTTTCTTTCTTTACTCCCATGAGCACAATGGAAATGTAATCATAGCCTTCAAGATTACTTGGATTATAAATTAATTGTGGTGCATTACTTTTTTTGTAGGTATTCTCATTGTTTTATACTTATCGTAAAGCTACGTACTCAACATAATGTTATGATGGTTAGGTTTAGGCAAGTAAAGCTACACAGTTAGGTTTAGGCACAGTCAAGCTATACTAAAAACCCACACATCTCTATGTTATACTCTGTTAAACTATTTTCAAATGATCACAGACATGTCAAACTCCATCACCTGACACTCATAGAGTGGGTAAGTTGTAGGGAGAGTTAAAATATCACTGTTTTTTTGTTAGTAAGAGACATTTCACAATGTGAAAACTTGAAAAAAATTACCATTTACAGTAAAGGCACAGTTCGGAATTTTGGGAAATATGCTAATTCACTTTCTTGCCACTCTCACATCTGTATCTATTTGATATAAGGAAGCCAAACTTAGCACAAAGACTGGGAATGGGGAAACAGCTAGCGCAGCATTGTGAAATAGTAACAAAATCTGCTGACCAACACCCCTAAAGCTCTATATTTAACATCTAACATTTCATCTTCAAAAAAGCAACATCTAAAAGCAGTATTTCTGTGTTTTATGGAGGGCCATGCGCCAAAATATATCTAGGCTCTGACCAGTTGCGAGTCAGATCAAGCCAGTTTTATTAATATAGCCCAAAAAAAGAAGCTTCAAATTACAGTCTGCATCATGTTCTGTTTTGCTTCTATCCTAAGACTCTTGAGGCAACTAGCAGAGACTCCATGTGAAACGCTGATGTATTTCAATTACATTTTTTTATGAATTCTCTGCCAGAAAGCAAATGAGCATATTTCACCTCAAGGTTGTGCATTTGAATTCTGGATATCTGAATATTATTGTTATCATGATACTTTTAGTGACAACAAACGCAGTGAACAGGAGTGGTTTGAGCCTGCACACACAGGCAAAAGTGACATTTCTGCATGGTCACAAACATATTTTTGTGCCTGTACCACATTTGTACTACATTAAATTTAGTTTGGATTACACTGGCAGTCTAATCTAGTCTAGTTTATTGGTTAAAACAATTGCAGTAATACAGGTTTCCTGCTGTGAGAAGGAGGCACGTAGAGAACAAATCCAAGTCAATCTACATAGTATCATTTCAGCTTTTCACCTGGAGCTACTTACACTACTAATGATCAGTTGTGAAATTTGTGTCACATGGGTTGGGTCTCACACACACACACACACACTACACACACCCATCCAGCCACTTGCTAACATAAAGGTGTGTCTTTTGTTCAATGAGGCACAGAAGAAAAAAACTGAAAATATGTCATTAGGCGGGAAGAAGAAGTAAGCTCTGCAGTGAGCGAGCGCAGTGGTATCTGTGTAAGTAAAAGCAACTGACTGCTTGGTTGTGCTTTAGTGTTTAGTGTTAGTGCCATGAATGCGCTCTGTCTCTGCCTCTCTCTGGCCTCTTTGCAAAGCAGCTCTCCTCCTCCATACTGAACTCTATCTACAAAAGCCACACCTTTCGGAATGTGCAGCACTTTCATCACCTTGGATTCGCCTTTTAAGTTAGCGCACAGGAGTTCATATCAATTTACTCATAAAAAGGGAAAACCAAGGGGGTGATTCCGTTTAGTCCGCTCAAGCAAAATTGGTTCAGCGTGAGAAATTCTTGGCAAGTGCAAGGGTTTCAGCTGTACAGAAGTGAAACAGCCTACAGTGGGAAAAAACGGTTCATCAGCTGACTAGAAAGAAACCTGAGCATTTTACTGATTCTTTTTTATTTTCGTAACACAATGACAGATCTGTCAGGGCTGAAATCAAAGTGGTGAAATTGTTGCTCATTTCTTTTCCTCTTAAACACCATATTACATTATTTTCTTACACTGACAAGGTGCATTTTCCGCTCATGACTTGAACCTACAACCCTCTTTTTATCATTTTACACTGAACCTTTTCACAGAAATGGAATAAAGTCGCCACTAGACTCTGAGTAAGTTTTGACTCTCCACATATGGAGGTCAATTCTCACTCACAGCTCTAAGGCAAGTTCAGTCCGTTAGTCTTTATCTGTGGTGGATGATAACCACCCAGACTTTTGGTGGTACGGTATGGTTTGTGCTGATCTAGGTGCACCTCTTTGTCAGTTTTTTATTTTAAACCTAGTGTTAGTTTCCTCCTTAACATCCTGCTGTTTCTCTCTGCCCTAATCCGAACTCTTATTTTATTTCAGGGGTCTTCGTTTGTGATCAAACTCAGGAAAGACTTTAAAACATCCGAGTGAGGCCTCGGTGAGGACGTTCTGAGCTGCGTTGTGAAGATGCCGGATGGATCAGGATAAGAAGGGAGAGAAAAGAGACTGCTTGGCTGCATGCTGAACTAAACTTAGGCATCAAGATGGCACATCTTGAACTTTGACTTAGACTTTTGCACTGGATGTAACAGAGAGGGAGCTGCTGACCCCTGTGTATATGTATGGTGTTTATGTTGTTCGCTCTACGCTTTTTTTAAAATTTCATAGTGCCTCAAGAGTTTGAAGATCCAGTTTCTCCAAGAGCGATCCTATTTTAAGACTGATTACCATGCATTTAAAGAATATACAACAGCTGCAAAATAGGCCTCATGGAAAAACATTTCCACAAACTGTAACTGATCGTATATGTGTTCCTAATTTTTCCAATAGAGGAATGAAATTAACCAGAGTGGGATGTTTTCACCTCACTGTAGCAATACATGTTTGATTGATATGGTGCACTGAGTGTTTTTCCAAAGAATAATGCAGCTTCGCACCTTTTTTGTTCACACACACTGAGCAGTTCATTAAACCATCACAAGTCTTTGTGTATTCTCTTACCTTCAACACCTTTTCAATAAAATAAAGCCACACAGGAGCACATATTGTCCGAGGTGTTACACAATCCTGTAAAAAAGTTCTGATGTCCCACAGTAGATGTAAAACTGTGCTTTGTATGTCTGTTCATCTGTCACACACTGTCTTTATTTATAAAGGTTAGACAACACACATTGTGAGAGTGTCTTCAGAGTGTTTCCACAGAAAGTCAGTCACTTTAAATAATAGAAAATATTTTTAAAAAACAAATATGAACCAAGGTTTGTTAAAGAAAAGTTAAAATACACTTGAATAATTTAAATAAGCATCATAACGACCACGCAATGATCGCACATAGTGAAGCAAGTTCTTAAGCAAGTTCAGAAAAATAGAATGAGGGTAGAGCAGACATTGAACTGTTTGCCATCGTGCTCAAAAGATAATGCCGATTCCTGTTTGTTGTTAATGGTGACAATACATGCTAGTTGGGCTGTAAAGTGTGTCAAACCCACTATTTTGAGAACTCTGACTAAATATAATGTTAGCTTAAATGGCCTTGTCAACACATTATAAAATTTAAACCTGACAGAAACAAAGAAAAAACCTTACCAAAACCGTCTTTGTTTGTTTTGTTAGTCATCTAGGCTATGTTTACACGAAAACGATCCGCTGAAAATGGCACCCCTGTTCTTACTGCAGCGGCCATGTGCTTGGCCTCCACCTATGGCCCTTTGTTGCATGTCATTCCCTATCTCCCCCTTTCACGCTACAACAACTGTCCTATTGATTAAAGGCAAAAAAGCCCTAAGAAATATCTATTTCTAATACAGCAAACTAACCCCTGGCTTGTGCTTTGTACACCTCCACATGACTTGTAACATGCTACTGTAGATAAACATGAAACTTCCGCCATGACCTTGGAAATAGTAGCTTGACAAAACGATCTCAGCTAACTAGTTCTGGTGCTTTCAGCCGTATCAAACAGTCTTCATCAGCAGATGGAGTTTGTTCAGTTTTCATGGGGATGGATGTTTCCATGCAAGCTCAGCAGCTGTTATGCTTTTATCCATTACTTTTTAATCATTTTGAAATGCTCAATGCTCGCTTGTTTACGGATCCATCGCTATTACAAATGAGCGAACTACTGTTGCAGATGAAGATCATGTGATACAGAAAGGCAAGTGAATAAACCTGTAGGTGGGACTGTTTCATCATATCACTGTGGATTACTGGTACGTGTTGGGTCATAACACACTGCAGCAAGTGCCTGTTTAGAAACTGTAGTAACATGCCGATTATGATTATTCGATTTTGTTCATCAATAATCTCTTCATCCTTCTGACAACACACACTGATGCCTTTTATTTGACCCTGCGTGTAAGTGTGTGTTATCGCTACATCATGAATTATTAGGCAGACACAGTTATGCCTCTCTGCCCCATCCTCCTGAGTGAAATACGTTTTATTGCTGCATTTTAGACTTGAGGGCTGTTGAAATATGACTAGTTATCCACCTCTGTACCACCCAAAGGTGCCACTTATCTCAGCTCGCACCACGCCCCACCCCCACCCCTCTCCCTCTCCACAGCTCCCCTCTGAGCCATATCTGATCTGGGTGGTTTTCCTCCAGCTACTCCATGGTGTTTTTTTATTACTGTGTTTTTAGCAACATGTTGCCAGTTACTCCAGCGCGGTTATTGCCTCACCTGTTGGCCTCACCTCACACACATTCTGAGCACCACCTACACAGGCCTGATAAAATCATATTAATAATACGGAGTGACGTACAGTATGAATCACCACAGGTTTGTTTGTGCGTTTCAAAATCAAGTTGGGGAATTAAGAAACTTCAGCTTCACTCCTCTAGTCTGTAGTTTAACTTGAATAATCTTAATATTTACTCACATGTTGATGGTCCGATGGGTTCTTTTGAGTGAACATGATCTTTTGTGTGCACACCGCTGCAGTCCTACGTGTATGTCGATGACCTCAAAGCAATAAAAAAAAAAAAAAAAAACAGCCGACCACATGTTTGTGTTGCAGTGGAGATGAGCGAAAGTGAGTAAACATATTTGAGTGTGAGTGTTGTTTGAATGAGTGTAATTACCCATCACCTACTCCACATAGCGTGACAGAGGGTATTGACATTCACGTACAGGAATGCTCTGGTTAAACAACATGCCATTTTATCATACAGAGATACTGCACTGCTGCACAGCCAATGATTCAAAACACTCT
Organism: Epinephelus moara; assembly: GCF_006386435.1. Lineage (NCBI taxonomy): Eukaryota > Metazoa > Chordata > Actinopteri > Perciformes > Serranidae > Epinephelus > Epinephelus moara. Next base: position 19,950,905 of record NC_065507.1, on the reverse strand, counting down.
TACATAAAAGGAGTTTCATTATAATGTGTTGTCTCTTACATTTTTTTAATGCATGATTTCATCTGTATTCACACGCTTCAAAAGAAAAAGAAAGAAAAGAAATTCTGCATTTTCTTTGAGTGCTTTTAACTCTCATAATCTCGTCACATTTCAGCTCCTACATCTACATCGCCCAGACTGAGCATCCGCCCTGCCTGCTACCCTGTCATTCAGCAGGCTGTTAGATATTTTCATGAGTGCAACACTAATTAAAGTAACTGATATCTAAAACCCTTTTGTCATTCTCTTTGCCTTAAGGCTGGGTGTCATGTCAGGTTGAACCGCCACAATACTTCAGCGGGCCTGTTTGTTGACATGGAAGTGAATACTGTATCTATTACAAAAGGGCCTTGATGGTGGATAAATCAGAAAGTGGTTAATTTTTCTTTCACAGGGCTTGCACAATATAGGACCTTAGCGTGCAAAGGAAGGTGTGGAATTTTTGCAGTATGAATGAAAGATTTATGGACAACATAAACCAAAATGTTTGACTTTGAGGATATAAATCATATTGTATCATGCTGTATTTTCAAACTGGCCTTACTGATCACATGTGTTTTTGGAACTTTGGGCCTCTAAACAATGAAACATTATGCACAAAACCTTATTTTGATGGTATGTTATCATTCTCAAATGTTGTGTCTACTAGAGGCCAAGTTGACATTAGACTGTGATTTCCATTGGCTTCCTAGGTCTGGATGCTTTACTTGGCATTTTCAGCCCTTATAGTCACCTAGTCCATTCATTTTGGAAAAGAAAAGATCTTTAGAGATAATTCTGCTCCCACTTAAACCTTCTGAACAGTTAACACTAAGGGAAGTAAAAAGTTTCAGCTGGTCGCAATCTGCAATCCTAGACACCAACGCACTTCACCTTCAAAATGTATCATGATGGTTTTTGTGCTGTGACATCTTCAAAGTGAACGTTTAGGCTATTCCTTCCTTCATTATTGACATTGCATGACTAAGTCCTATGACAAGAAATGCAAAGTTAATAACAGCGACATTAAGCAGATGCTCTGGCTTAGGGCTCCCCTGAGCCCTTAGGCCCCTGGGCCTTGGCCTGGGCCTGGTAAGCCTGTTTTGTAGTACACCCATGCTTAAAATCAATGTCAGAAATAATGTCTGAGCACTGCAATCTGCAAACCATTAGCAGATGAAACTCTTAGCAGTTCTTTGATGTTCCTTAAAGAATAAAACCAGTGCAACCTGGGTTCTACTTCGTGCCTATTCATGGCAGCATCCTCACGTCTTGTTTGACGCCACCACTTGGGGACAACAAAGTTAGAAATTTTCAAATACTATGCATAGTTTTTCATTTTTGTTATATTCACTTTTTTTTTCACTTTTTGGTTTTCTACAATTTCCCACAGAGTGGCATTATGTTTGATTTAGACATTTATGTGACAAAGATTTCAACTGAATGTAATTGCAATGTAAACTTGCAATACGCAGTTCCTCTGAAAACGGAGACTTTTCGCACATGAGCATTCAGGTTCCAGTCACTAGGCATGCGCGAGAAAGTCGACCATCACAACAATAATGGCGGACTACCGAGCTCTGTTTGTGCTGCTCACCCTATGGAATTTATCAGCGCTTCTTCAGCGAAAAGTAGATTTACTGTAACAACTCCACCTCGTCGTCCGTCCAGACAAATGTTCGTGTGGTTGCCATTTTGTTTGTTTATACATCACCACTCTGTTAGTCTCGCTCACCAGACCTTTCTCAAGAAAAGAAAGGTCTGGCTGGGCCGACTCTCACTTTAAGATTGGAGAAAAAAAACGCTCCGGCTTTTTTTATTTCTTTCAACCAATCAAAATCGTTCTGGGCAGTGCCACAGCAACAGTGCGCTTGCAAAAATATTGCCGGGGGGAAACAGCTTTTGGTGTAACACGCCCACAAAAATATCGCCTATAGGACGCAAACCATGGCAGAAAAATGGCTACATCACCGCAAGATCAAACACCACAAAAGTTAGTAAAGGACGTGTTGAAAACTGCTACATAACTGGAGGTGGTAGGGCGGGACTTCAGTGGGTGGCTCGCTCCGCCCAATGAGAGGCTGATCTATGCAGCGAACTTCCACCCACTCAGACTACCACTCTGTAGAAGGAAGCGCATGTGCGCAGGCACGTGTCATTTCATTGCAAAGTCAGACCGCCATCTACTGGCCTGGCAATATATACTGCAGTGTTTTTGGTCATTTTTGCGGCTCCGTGTGCACAGCAATTGTTTTCAAAACGTTGTCGTCTGAACGCGTAACATTTTTCAAAATGAAAATGAGAAATAAAATCTGTTTTCAGCGGATCGTTTTCGTGTAAACATGGCCTTAATGAACACTAAAAGTCTAATTAAAAAGTTATGAGTATTGTCATCTGTAACGCTGTGTGTTCTTTATATTAATTGTGCAACACCCACAGTTTAACTGAGCGCCAAGATCACAGATCACAGATCTGCAGTGGTGGTCCAACAAAGCCTGATTCTGAGCCAGGAGAAAGTCTGAAATACTTTGAGGTAATATGATCCAACTTAAGTCTTTCTATCTAGTTTTATCGCAGCTTATCAGGTAAGAGGAAGGTGAGAAAGACGTATACAGGAATGTTGATCAAAATGGATAAAATATTCAGTTTGCACAGCAGCGCAGAGAAGAGAGAAACACATCTACTGTCATGTTGTGTCTGCAGTGTAAATGTTTGTGCCATAGTATGAGCCTTTTTTGACTTTGCCACAGTATAGCCAGTCATAGTGCTTACTTAAAAAAAACCCTTCCTCTCATTTATACTGTCATTCAAAAAGCATCTTGGAAACAGTTCCAAAAAAGTTTTACTACTCATGCTTGCTCTGCTAAACTCTCATTAAAAGAGATTTACAGGTGCAGTTAATACTTTTGGCCGTGACTAAAACAAATGTCATTCTCTATTTCCTCCTCTCCTCTCCATTTTCTCTTGTTGTCTTACTCACGACTTTCCCAGGTCAGAACACACCGTGGAGAATTCCTCCCAGCATGCTGTCTTCCAGGGGTTAAGGTAAAAGGACACTGTGTGTGCGTGTGTGTGTGTGTGTGTGTGTGTTCTTTCCAAATCTGAAGTCTTGCAGCAGGAAGCCGTAGATGATCCATGGCCTACTTTCTTGTGAAACTGGGTGAAACACAAAGCACATGGCGTGCAATAAATTCTGACTGTACTACTACCTCACTGTTTTATTACCTCACTCTCCATTAATCTGTTCTTCGTTATGTACTTCCACCTTTTTACAGGGATCAGACTGAACCGAATGTGTGAGCTGTAGGATTCTCCGCCAAGTCTATGTAAACACATGCGACTCTGCATTTATCTTTTGCTGGACCACAGATTAGACCGTGGTGTTGGTCGAGAGAATGAGTCACTCACACAGGCTTTCCTCTGCTGACCAGACAACAGCGAAGCTCAGGCCTGTTTCATGTGAGCAAACACGCACGCAGACAAAGCCATGCTTGTGGGAGAGAGGCAGTTAAATTATCAGGGATGTCCCATTCCCCACACTCCCACATTCACAAGAATGCCCAGCTTCTTGTTTGGGCTGCGAGGACACAAGATTTACTGAGGACAGTTACATCCCTGTCAAGAATGGCATGAAGTCAAAGGTCAGAAGTGAGAATCAACTCTAAATTCTGGTGCTGCATTTTTGTGTCTGCGACTGCTTAGTGCCAGTGGAGACAAAGGGCAGTGTCAAGATGGCGTAAATCTCGGCAGCACCAAAACAAAACTGTTTTTCTCTTCTTTCTCTCTTAGACACATCCACTGTGGCACTGACTCTGCAAATATCTGTCCCCGTAATTGAAATTCACCCTCTCCCCTTCCTTAAAATGTCCTTGTTAACATTTTTGGTCTAGTGATAAAAACAGCTCAATCCAAAAACAACTTGGTTTAAAAGCTAAACTTTTTTTTTTTACAAGGTAGGAAGACCTCACACAGTCAGCCACAGGGCTGAAAGACACCTGCACTACATCCTGATAAAACAGGTCTTAAACTTGATGTTTCCATAAAGTTGTATCAGCAGAATATGACTCAATTAAGTGAAAATAGAAGGCTTCCTGCACATTAAATTAAATTTTGGTATTTGTTTGCACTCAGCATATTTCACCTGAACACACAGTGCATCCTTCAGATGTTAAAATGTACATATGTGTTGAATGTATTCCTACCTCATAAAAATAAAGTTTTAAAAACATTTTTTTTTTTACCACAGCTTCTTCTTCTACTCTTTCATTGGCATATTGCTTTCATTATGGCACATTAGGGCAACCGCCAACAGGTGATGTGCAATACCTCCCACTTCATTCATCAGGAAGTGTATTACATCACCTTCCTCACCCTCCTTGTTCATGTGCCGGTAAAACACAATATGAGGGCACCAATACACTGCTCTACAACTATAGCAGTGATCAAACACTCCAAACAGTAGGGGAGAAAGGGGAAAGCAACCCAGCTTTGCTTCCAATTTCCCCAGTGGCCATTCACGATGTTGCAGTGAAAAAATCCCCTGTGGTCCAAAAAGCTTTTTGTCCATAGACCAACAATATGAAAAAGAGGTCTGTAAGGATGCTTTCAGACCTAGAGTTGTCTTGCTTTGGTCCGAATCAGGGACTACTTTTGTTTCAAAGTTTCATAATTGCCTAGAGTTGGTTTGTGTTCTCACGGCAGCATTTACACATGGACCAGATCAAATGCCTTGTGCAAGAAAGCTGCTCTTGATTGGTCAGAATTTCCAAGCGGGAAAAATCCAGGAAGTAAACTAAACGTTGAAGAACACTTGCAGGATAAATGTGACACTTTCTAATGTCACAATGGAGGGACAACTACGCAGGTTGATTTTAGCGCTGGTCATCATGGACTATATTGCTGTCACTGTTCATTTTAGTCAAACCATACAGTTTGAAAACGAGGCGCGGCTCCAACTAGAAAACAATGTTTTGATGCATTGGATGTGCTGAATGTGCATATGAAGGCAGCACAGGAGGAGGTGCACATTAATAATCCTCCAGGACTGTTACATGCTCATGTTTAACCCAAACAATGTGTCATGTGACTGCAGTTGGTTCAGATCAAGGTCGGAACACGTTCTCACCACAAACGAATTGCACCATGAGTTTGTTTGTAACTGGACCAAGACCACCTCTTGAATAAGGTCTCAGTCCGGTTGTTTTGGTGCGATTGCTGTGTTCACAGCTGCCCAAACGAACCACCCTTAGGGGGCAAATGAACTTGAGTTCCACTGAACTGAGCCAAACAGGGCAGGTGTGAAAGCACCCTTAAACTGTTGTCAGGACACTGCAAATTAAAATCGTATTAATACTCTTTCTGTTGTGAATTTTTGATCCATGGAGGTATTAAATTTGTAAAGCTTTACCTCAAGCAAAGAAAAGAAATCGAAAAATTTGTGATGTCATCATAATATAAAGTCTATGAGCAGAGCAGGAACTCCAGTGTGCCGTACAACCCAGAAGTAAACCCAGTAGCTGGTGTATGCACCAGGGGAGCAGTTCCATTGGACTGAATAGACAATATTTTGGGTTGTGGGATCTAGTTATTATTATTCTAGTGCCTTACTCTTCTTAAGCTTATTCTGTCCAAAAGATATGGTCTGTTAAAGTAACATTCTTGAAAAAATTCTTTGCTTAAGTTGGAGGTTTTTGAAGTGTGTCACCATTGATGGTTAGTTTTTATGAATTTGAAGTGATGCTGTCTATACTTATGCAGCTTTGTAACCACATAACTCTTTGGATTTCTCTGACATTTTAGGGCCAAGGTAAAAACTGTCACGTTCCTTCTACCTGTGGATGACATTTACACCAACCGGCCAGTTCTGACCAAGCACCGGGAGGAGCCTCCATAACTGAGACAAAGTCCTGAGGGAAGCAAAACTTTTAAATAAGCCTTCTCCCCTACAGCCTGTCACTTATTGACACATTTACATTTGAGTGCCAGTTTGTCTTCCTGCCCATTTTTTTCTATATAAAAAGAAGGCAAGGACTAGATATATTGCAAAAATAATATGCCAACCAAGGGGTGTGACAAGCGACCCTGAAAAGAATGTGACAAGCATCCTCAACTGGGATTTATTGCAAGCAACTAAGCTACCAACCACATTTAGCAGCCTCGCTAAGACAAAACTAAATCATAGCTCTCCCTTCATACTTTTTAATGGTAATAACAGTTTAAGTACAAACGCACTGTGTAAAAGCTGTGTCCTAAGATTACTCTGTAGGTGACTTCTGACCCCCATCCTGAAAGGTTCAGTACCAACATTTTTTAAACAGCGCCCTCTAGGGAGGTAGATGTAATAATATCCACCATAATATCACATATCATCACTGCTCCGTGCAGCTTTTAGGTCACGGCAGGGTTTAACTATCAAAGGCTTGAGTAAATATTGAAAGATCTGATTTCCAGAGAGCTGTACACATAGAGGCTATCTCAGCTCAAGTTTTCATTTCCTGCATACCAGCATCGTTTGGTTAGTATCCTTGTTTTTCTCAGGCTTGACCCCTGCGTCAGTTGCTTCTTCTCTGGTGATACATGTCAGACACTGGCAAAACCTAAGCCTGCTTGCTCTGTCTGTGTTATTCCTGAAATGTGATGTATTTGGTCAGAATTATGCAAGAAGCTGAACTTTATACTGATTTTGTACTTTGTGGTTGCGAAGGTCATTCATGCTCTGTCAACAACAGAGTAAGAGGTAATATCTGCTTATTGAATCTCCTCTTTATTAATCTATAATTTTCTATATGTTTGTATCGGAGGCAGTGTTGTCATACATTTAAATCAATAAGTTGAGCTATTTCTTGGAGAGAAATGAGAACAGATTGGAGCTCACGGGTAAATATTAAAAGCGTGCAAACAACAGACATTGAGACATGGAAAGATATTTGTTTTCCACAGGCTGCCATGGCTGTTGTGAAACTTGTGGGACATATTTTCATCCACTTCAACTTTATACAACAAAATATTGCACTGTCACAGTCCCTGTGGTTATTTCTTCATACTTTAACATTTTGAATGTGTCAAAACAGGAGCAATTATCTTAAATTTACAATCCATAGTGTTTCTTTAGTTTAATTAAACTCTGAACACATAAAAAAACTGGGGGCAGGAAAAGCAAACGCCTTTACATTTCCACTCGTTTAAAATTTACAGCCCTCCAAAAACAGACATTTTACTGGTTGGCTGTTTTTCTCGAGAGAAGCAGTTAAATTAACAGCTCCCCCTGTCAAATAGAGCACCAGACAACCAGAAATGACTGATGTGGATTCAACAACACAATCAGATCAAGGAGGTAATAATATTATACATGACTACAGATACGTTGAACAATTAATACTCTCATGGAGCGCTGACGGGAGAGGATTTGTATATTTGTTTATCTGAGTCTTTTGTTCCACACACATTTACTCAGTATGTCAGGAGAGAAGCACAGAGCCCAGTCTGGCAGCTGACAGTTGGAAATGCTAATCCCAGTGCATGAAAGAGGTCTGACAGTTCGCTGAGGGAGCGGCCCGCACCAGTTTGTTTACAGCGTGATAATCTGAAGCAGGCATCTTGATTGTGTGCTGGCAGAACATCAGCGTCCGTGCCGTGACTGCTGGGCTACACGGCAATTACACTGGCCTCTTATCTGTATGAATAGCAGGCCTAATGACAGACGGACATATGGAGTATGATTACAAAAAAGGGCACTGGCAGAAAGTACCTTTAAGTCGTTCCTCAGTAAGCTTAGTCTGGGCGATAGCATGGGGCTGGAGTGATTCTGGGTTAGTGTCTGCTTTAAGTGATGCTAATCACTATCAAAAGGACGAGTCCCTGAGCTGTCCATTATTATAATGACAGTGAGAACTGCTCTTTGATATTGTTCCCACATATACTCTGATCATTGAAAGGCTTGAACATGAAGATAAATATGCATTAAAGAACTTGAGCAGAGCAGTGACATAATATAGCCTTTTTTTGCTGATATGGCCAACTCATTGGCAAACAACTGCTTATTTTCTCATCCTGCAGATACAAAGTAACATCAGCATTCATTTGGAGTTGTGTTCCTGACCACTTAAGCAATGTTAAGTCCAGCACTGACTTTCCATTCAGCTCTGTTTCGGTCCCCACCCACTACTGCAGGGATTATCTGGCTCTTAAATTTTTTAATGCTTCAATATGTTCACCAGCTAGTTGCTAACTCTGTGTGTCTGCCATTTAATGGGTGCCATGCCACTGTTACAACGGCCCAAAATGTCCAATTGGGCCGAAAGCCCATTTCTTTGACAGCCCATTATTGCAAAAACAAACACCTGCTCTGAAGTTCTCAGAAAATACAAACTTCCTGCAGTAAGGTTCAGTTTCCCAGTGATGTGTGAAGCATCGATCACTGCTTTTTTTTTTTACCAACCTTTCCCTGTGTTTCCAAAGCGGTATTTAAGCCATCAAACCCGGGTATTTTTCACAAACCCATCCTTGCTTTTCCAGTGACTTTCATGCCATGTTTTGGGTGAAAACATGATCTTTTTGTGGCTTTTGTGCCTAAACCCAACTACACATTGACCACAGCCCTGCTGACAAATGTAACGTACCTGTAGTTTACAGAAACTATCATGTGAACATTTTTGCTTGACTAACTGCAGGAAGTTTGTACTTTTGCAACACATTCTCACCTTGACCTTGTCACATATCGACGTTTGGTCATGGACTTTTGACGTCAGCATATGTCGTGGAAGATACCATGGGCACGGTAGTTGTTGATATTCTGGGGTACTGTGTCAACTTCAGCCTGTTGCATGCACTGAATGTTTTCAAAATACTCTTCTGTTTTAACAGGAAAGGTATTCTTCCAAAATACATAATGTTGGTACAATACCACAAATTTACATTTTTGTCCTTCAACACCAAACGCACGAGGTTGGGTTTAGGAAAAAAGAACTAAATCAGTGTGAAAATTGATGGTAGTTGGACCCGTTCACCAAAACTCAGACTTCTGCCCCCTTAACTTATGTTGTTGTCCCACTGCGTTTCCCCCTGACACAGCATGGCACTGTAAAACAATAACAGCAACCAGCCATGTATCATGTTGACGTTAAAGGACGGCTTTTTTGTTGGGGTCTGATCCCACTAGTCACTGACCAAGTGCTGGTATTCGACAACTTCAACGTGAGACCAGGTTGATTTTTGGAGAAACTGGATTTTGGTGCAATGGCCGTTTGTTTCTGGGGTAAAGGGCTGTCAGAGAAATGGGCTTTTGGTCCAACTCCAACGGGACATTTTTTGGACCGACAGGGCTTCGGAATTCTTGGCCATCAGATAGTGGGCAGTCCCAACTTGTTGGTGATCATGTTCTGTTGGTTTTTAGAGCTTTATCGCTGGAGACATCTGCCCACTGTGGCCGAAAGCAGCGCTATAAGAGTGGTGAGAGCTCAGGGGAACTATCTTTGTAAACCCTCTGAAGTCAAATGCTCTTGTTTCTATTGGCATGAGATTTCTCTCAGTTTATGTTAGACAGTTTCAAGCCCATGCTGTGTCATGTTGGCAGTCAGAATTTCCTCTGTGCTGTTGTTCACAACAGAGACACTCACAGCCCACGGTGTAGTTCACTTCAGCTCTGCTGGTTAGCAGTGTTGGCTCAAACTGGTCCTGTGGGGGTTGTAGACGGCCACGTGTCTCAGAGAATACACGTGAAGCTACTTCTTCTCTCCTGAGAGCAAGGGGCTTCAGTGGGAGGCCGTAATAAACAGAACCCACTATGAATTAATCCTGAAAATATGAGCCTATTGCATGCTGGGAGATTTTTCTGCCAACGTGGAGAAGACCATGAGCAAGTAAATGATACTGGCTCAGTATTTGTGGGGTACTAGATAATTGTGTTGGATGTCATCCTTTACTTTTGGACAATAGTGGGATCACTGAAGGCCAATGTGCAGCACTCCTGTTAGGATTTATGTACCATTTAACCCTTCACACTACAGCCCACAACATACAGCATAGTGCTTTCCTATTTACAAGGTCATTTTTGTACCATAGGCAGAAGGGAATAAGGAGGTAACAATCTGGGAACTTCATACAACAACAAATGCACGAGTAAAAGTATGTGAGCTAAACTCCAGGTGACATTACCCTTCAGACAGAGCAGCACGCACTGCTGAACGTGTATTGTAACCACATCTTACAGATATTTAATAAATGAATACAAAAACAGAGCAAAATGTTTCCCTCAAAAAAGATGAACTTGTATTGCGCATATTAAAGGAAGTTTAATTGCTAAGGAAACTTCATTCAGTGATTCACCTCTAAATGACTCCCAGCGACCAAAAAAGCCTCCCACTGAGAATTAGCAGTCATTTCTACTTAAACCCCTGCAGGCCAAGAGTTTGATTAATTAAATACTGAGGAGATCTTCCCTGTATCCTGAACAGATGTTTTCTGAGTCATGTGCTTCCTCAGGACCAAGACTTTAATCAACCCCATCTGATGAAGAGAGAGTTGCTGAAGGTTCTTGGCCAAGTATCATCTACCTTGAAACTCCACGCTTTCCCATCAATAATATACCCAGGCAGGTTATAGCTTTAATTTCCATTAATGGCTCTTGAAGATTGATGTACAAGACATTAAGGTCTGCCAGATGTGTACGCACAGGCAGCATGAATCAGGCTTTTTGTGTTCTATAATTAACACAAGTGCGTAAGGTAGATGCGAGTATTGGGGTATGGATTTTCTAGAAAGAAACAAAGAGGTAGCTCCACCTCAGCTATTAGATCATAACAGCTTTGACCTCCCATAATGGGGAAAGATAAATGATACGTTCCTACGCCTGTGTTTAAAGTGGGATTGTCTTTCATCTCGTGCTGGGACGCTGCCAGGAAAGATTCTCACTGTGAGGTTTAATGCACCGAGCTATAAGCCCAAACATGTTTATTTATTTTTACAGTTCAGGAGAACCTTTTTTCCCCCCTTACTGTAACTCCCACTCTTTCTTTCCCTGCTCTCTCTGTCATTAACTTTATGGGAATTCCCATGGAATTCTTTCGTAGTATCAGTGATTGTATGGTATGGGATGGGATGCTTTCCTTGGAGAGGCAGGGGTTAAATGATCCCTCCTCTGTTATTTCACCATGTTTTTCCTGTGAACTGTGCCCCCGCTGGTGATGACACGGGAACATCTGGTGCCACTCTGGCAGTGAGTAATTCCAAGTAAAGTAGAATCATTAAACAGCATTCAAATATTTGTGTTCTTGAGATCAGTCAGTTTTCATTATTAACAGATTTTACTTAAAGTATAAAAATAATGCAGAAAAGTCCTTAGTTAGAGTTGGATTATTATATTTTTAGGCCTATCGCTGGATTATTTATACTGATGCATTAATGTGTACGTAGCATTTAGTTGGTCGAGGCTCATTTTAACAATGTAATATGCTGTTAGGTCATATTTTATACGATGATCATATTACAGAACTAGTAACTTTACCAAACTAAAGATGAGTATGGTGGGGTTAAAAGTAGATGTGTCCCTCTGAGATAGTGAAGCTGAAAGGACCAATGTGCACGATTGAGAGGCATCTATTGGCAGAAATGGTATATAACATTTATAACTATGTTTTCATTAGTTATTAATCACCTGAAATTAAGAATTGCTGTGTTTTCAGTACCTGAGAATGAGTCGTTTATATCAACATACACGTGTTCTACAGTAGCCCAGAACAGACAAACGAAACGCTGGCTTTAGATAGGGCCATTCGCGTTTTTTGTGTAGGAGATGCCGCAAAATCCTACACACTGGACCTTTAAGTATATAAAAATACTCAAATAAAGTACAAGCACTTTACTGTTCCAGTTGAGCTGATGCGAGAGACACTGTGAACTGCTCTCCAAAATCTCCCCCAAACCATGCAATTTCAGACAACAGGTCCGAAATATACAGGTGTTAAATAAGCCGGTTTCGTCTTGGACAAATGTGGCGTAAACTGCAACGAGCAGACGACAAACATAATGGCAAACTTGGAGATGGAGGCCCGAAAGAGTCTTGAAAGTTTGGTGCTGAGCGTAAAAGAAGATATTACGATGCAAATCACTGATTTTCGATCGGAATTTCAGCAACGTTCAGATGAGACAAAAGGAGATAGTTTTAAACTAACTATTTTAAACGAAGCATGTGAGATGCAGGCAGTGATAAACAGCACAATAGAAGATGTCACGGCAGTTGAACAAGAATAAACAAGCACTTCAAGTTTTTACTTAAAGCAGCTCTCTACGATATTCAGAGTGGCGCTCACTGTGGAGGTGGCTAAACTGGCAGCTAGCAGCTAATGGTGCTAACAGCGGGAACAGTGCTAACAACGGCAACAGTGCAGGAAGGTGCTATCCAGAAAGGAACCCAAGGGTGGGCGCTATACGTTTCTGCAACAATGCCATCAGGATATCAGAGGTAACTGTGTTGCAGAATGGCAGCGATTAGCTAGCTAGTGCGAGACACACACAGGACTTAGATGCACACAAGGCCAGAGCTCTACCACAGCAAAGAACAGAGAAGCTTAGATTACAACACAAACAGAGGTAGCGTGACTTTACTCTCTGCTCAGGACGCTAGTAATCCACTATGTCTTTACAGAGCAAAGTGGTTTGTTGATATATTAATGCTCTGAATATTGTATAGAGCACCTTTAAGTACAGTACTTTTCATTCCACCACTGCCAGCCCCTTATTTCCTATAAAGCAGTAATTTCCTTTTTCTGCTCTGTTACAATTATATGCAACAGGACTTAATCCCTTTCTATTTTTCTTAATCTTAATGTGCAACACATTAAGTGAAAATGTGCTACAAATATGAAACTTTCCTCTCCTTGCCTCTAATTTCTTGCCTCCCCACCACCATCCAGCTCTTCTCTCCCCTACTCTCTTTTCCTCCATGTGAGCCTGTGCTCCAGAAGGGTTACTGTGGCCCCAGAGCCCCACATGTGTAAGGGGATATCTCCACAGTCAGCCTACAGCAGGGAGCTCACACAGCAACTGGCTGCTGCCCCAGCACACTGTAGGCAAAGCAGTTAGAGGGAAGAAAAGAAGGGGAGCAAAGATATGAAAATATCATCAGAGGACTGGAAAGCAGCTTGATTTCTGCTCCTGCAATCCTTATGTAAATACTGTACACATTCTCAAAGAGCACACACACACACATATACACACACAAACACTTCTGGCATCTGTCTGGAGGTGAGATCAACTAGATCGACCACAGAGCTTGGCTCTCCCCCACTGGCTGTCCTCGTTCTGCAGCTCTGCAGAGGTGAAACATCATCAGCGTGTTGGTTTTGGAGGCTTTCTGATTACCTCCGAATACTTTCTTCAAGCAAACCATTATGGAGGAAAATATTACGCCTTTTCAGGGAGTATTAGGGGTATTACTGCTCAGCTGCATGTGATGACGATCAACCCACAATGCAAATATTGTCTTCCTCTATCTGGAGTTTTCAATCCCTACTATGAAAGCAAAGTGTTCCAGTTTGGGAATATGCTGTTAATCCATGCTGCTGCATTTCTTTACAATATGACAAACCTGATGAGATGCAGAGGAGACTTTTTTTTGTTGTTGTTCAGTTCACTGGCAAAAAATTGCTGTTTTGGTGAAAAGCTCTGTCTGGGTGGCACAAATCCCCTGTCAAACGCAACAGTTTGAAGCTAACCTTGTGCAAGTCCACGCACATGCACACACATAAACACACACATGACTGGAATGCAGTATTAGTGGCTAAGCACAATTGTCCCTCATCAAAGGGTGGAAATACTTAACATTTCTAACAGTAAAAGTGGGAGCAAGTGTGTGTGTGTTAGCAGAAGTTTAGGATTATTGTATAACCATGTCACAGTGGTTTGAACAACAAAATAGACCTAACAATGCTGTTTTAGATCAGATTTTTAATTGGATGCTGCATTCCATTTCTACATGGCATATTCTTTTATTTCTCTTATATATAGTCATGCATTGATTCTTTTGGAATCAATGCATGACTTTTTAACAACGGGCAAGGAATAAATGTGCTCAGATATGGACACTTCTGCAGCTGTGTTGTCAGAATAAACACATAAGAGCAGACTGACCAGACAAGACTGCAGTGCCTATTTCGCAGGTTTTGCCTTAAGGAGTGCAAGCAGCTTCTCATTTCCTCTCATTTCAGCTGCAGAGAATATGCCAGACCATTGCAAAACTGGATGAAGACAGTTCGGAAGGAAATCAAGAGTGAAAGGACTATGATGGCATTTCAATTCCTTTCTATTATCACTAATGATAGATGTCATATAAATATGATCTTCGGGGTGCTTGTAAGATTTTCCCCTCTCTGTCCCGCTGTTAATAGAAGTCCAGTGAAGTAAGGCACTGACGTGGTTAACCATGCACCGCTCATTGTATCCGTAATAACCCCGGGACAGCACAATTGCTGGTTAATCATACACCCTCTGTACACTGTAGCTTGTGTCTGTCCATGCTATCTGCGTGTGTCACTGCATGCAAACAGCCTGGCAGAGCTACTGCACTTTGGACTTCTGTGTGTGAGGACAAAGCACTGAAACGCAGGGTGAAGCAAGTGCAGCAAGCAAGCACATGATTTTGAATCACGCTATAAAATTGTTGCTCGTGATTGAAAGAATGAAGGGAGGAACTGAGAGTGATTGATGATAACATGCATCCCATCACCTATTCTGGGCCCCAAACTTTTATCCTGCAGTCGTTTAAATGCTCTAACTAAGATGTAGCCTGAGACTAAACTCCGTCACAACGGGGTGTGTTTGCCTGACCTCCAGTCTATCAGGGTCCAGGGCCCCGTTTGGTTTACCAGGCCCAACTAACAATGTTTGCTCTGCTTTATAGCCTCTCTGTTTGCTTTCCCCTTCACTGGAGCGACCACCTCTTGGTCTCTGCAGCACTCAAGTCCTACCACATTTGGGGTCACCGCAGCCTGGGGCTCGGCCCACCCAGAATGCAGTGCCTCAGCCGACAGAGATAACACAACTGTTCAGGTGGTTTCTTGCAAAGATGTCATCCTACCTTTTCGCAACACACACATACTGCTTATCTACCATTTGATGTGGCTCTGAGATCTCCTGTCAGATAGGCAGCTTCTCTCCGTTTGCCAGCTCTTATCTCAGGTTTGTCAAGCTTTCCCTTGAGGACATCATAAAATGAAATAACATGTCAGGAGAATAAAGGAGTGACTGTACTTTTTCTTTAGCTGGAAGCCGTGAATTATCCATATGTTGTCATCAAAGGTGATAATTACCTGACAGATTTATTTCAGAGGGTATCACAACCAAATGCATAAATAAAGAGGGTGTCAGAGAGATTAGACAAACAAGTGAAAAACAAAACAGTGAGCTCTCAAGGGAAACTGTACCTACCTCATTTGTATACTAAACATTGATCTTAAAACTGGTTATCGGCCCATTGAAGTTACAGATTTTTGAACTGGCATCTTGTTTTCTTCATTAGCCTGTACAGGCAGTTAACTGTGGCACTGATTTGCACAGTAATAGCCTCAACTTCACACATCTGTGATGCAAATAAGCTGCAATGATGTGCCACAAGATTGCATAGGTGTAGATTTCAGGGGGGATGCAGGGGGCACATCCCCATCAAAATTCAGAACCTGTGCATTTGTCGCCACCACACCAAGTAAAACTATTAAAGTTGCAGAAATTAAAGACATTTCCATCATAAATCGTTTCAGAGGAGGCAGAAGTTGACGCATAAAAATTCTCCAAGTGTTAGATTCTCAAAATTTTCCGGGGCGGGACACTGAACTGCCTGTTTCACGTATGTACGGGGGGTTCATGTCAAAACGAAACTTACGCCCTCACGAAATCCCAGATCGATGATGCCATCATTATCTCCTGCGCCAAGGATGGAGTCAAGTTCTCCGCCCAAGGAGAGCTGGGCACAGAAAAAGTCAACCTATCCCAGACCAGCAACATAGACAAAGAGGACGAGGTGGTTACTATTGAGATAAACGACAAAAGTAAAGACACGTCCACCATAAATCGATTCAGAAGAGGCAGAAATGAATGCAAAAAAAAAAAAAAAATCTCCAAGTGTTAGATTCTCAACATTTTCCAGGGAAGGACCCTGGAGCCCCTGTTCTGTGTGTGTTGGGGAGCCCATGTTGAAACCAAACCCACGCCCTCGCAAAATATTAGAATTTAATCAATGTGATGACATAGTCAAACAAATTTATGACATGAACTGTTTGCATTTATTATACCCCATTTAGGCAGTGGTTAGCATTGGGGGGTTCGAACCCCAGGGTGGGGGAGCCCCTCCGTGCCAAGCACGCCTGTTCTCCCTGTGTCAGCATGGGTTTTCCTCCAAGTACTCCAGCTTTCTCCCAGAGTCCAAAGACATGCAGGTTAATTGGTAACTCTAAATTGGTCATAGTTGTGAATGTAAGTGTGAATGGTTGTCTGTCTCTATGTGTACAGGCTGTACAGGGTGTAACACGCCTCTCGCACAATGTCAGCTGGGATAGGCTCCAGCGTCCCCCAACAAGATAAGCGGTTACGGAAAATTAATGAATGAATAGCCTCTTTATCTTGATATCAAAAACAAGAAATCAAGCAAGCTGTATTTATGCACCATATAATTCCAGGTGGAGGCACAACGCCTGAGCCAACATGAAAGTTGCAGCCACAAACACCATGTGGACAGTGTAGAGATAAAACATTAGACCTAAGTAAACTCAGTCAGAACAGACCCATAACTAATACACGGGAGTTAAGCCATTAAAAAGTAGGACTGGAAATAATAAATATCAATAACAGGGTTGTAAACTTTAGACAGCATCTATTATAAGATAAAAACAGACAATATTAATGTTTTCCAGCTACTAGTTATTATTTGCTTTTTGATCCCCACCAGCAGCAGCAGTCTTTTATTTATCCTACATGACAGCAGCAACATCTGCAGAGCTGTGATTTACAAATCCCAACAACACCTTTGTTATAATGGTCGGGGGGTGTTATTAGTTGAGCCTGCTTGCTGGAGTGCAGGAGGATCACATGAGGCCTTTAGGGGGATGGGCAGAGTTTTCAGAGGGTGGTATGGCTTTAAGAGTTTACTACCATCCCTGCTCTCACTCACCGCTCACACTCACTCACAACACAAAGTTTTGGAGGCCAGGCGAGCAGTGGGATACCGACGGATAGGAAGTGACGGGACTGCATGAATTGCAGAAGGCAGAAAAAAAGCAGACGGGGATATCAACACAAAGCAGAATGAGAAGCAACGTGCGATCGTCGGAGTATTATTGGCTGTAGCGCAGAGGGGAACTGAAATGCGCATGATCTTAACAACAACGCCGGAGCGAGAGACTTTCAATGGGGAGTGAACTCAGCTCCCACAAGTGAAAAGCAGAGATTTCAGTCAAAGGGGGGGAGAAGATTGTCGTCTGATTTCCATGACCGTGTGTGAGATTGTGGGAAGTGCTGGCACACGGGGGAGCATATGGAAGCGCGACCTGTAAACTCCACTTTGACTATGAAGGAAAAGACTTTAAGAAAACACCCAGGGGAATAGTTAAGGGATATGAACGCAGATCTTTTGATTTCGCCTCGGTTTTTTCCTCTGTCCGGTTCAGTTTTGCGTCTTTGGGGATGTTTGCGAGTTGCATCTCTGCGGCTTCAGTTCGGATACTGACCCGTCTGTGCGCCCTGGTGCTGGTGGCCGCTGTGGGACTCGGGTCAGAGCTGCGGGTCCGGGTCCGGCTCGCTGACGGACTGGTGACCGAGGAGGTCTTGGAGGCGGACACTGAAAGAGACTCGATATCACTCGAATTCAAGCAGGGAGATGGGACACTCATCACTTTTGTGGCGGACTTCAAACAGGTGAGAGGTGGTCTTGTTTACCACTCAGACTAAACGCTGTGGTGCCTTCAGGGAACGGTTTCCTCCCCTCATTCAGACACCCTGGTGAGGTGTGTGAGATGTAAATTTAGACTGATGAAATGTGGAAGATGTCAATTTAGATGCAAATTTAGCCTGAACCAGAACTTTGTACAATTGCAATTCTTGGTCTCAAAAATGAAGGTTGGGGCCCATGTGTGCGTTTTGGGGTCTCCAGTAGTGATAAATACATCACATATTGTATTAATTTATCTAATAGCAAATTGATTGTAGTCAAATACAGTTAATTTAATGTTAAATGCCATTCTTGATAGAATCCAAAAAGACTTACTCCTTGTTTTTGGGACTTTTGGGCTTCTTTGGGAACCACTGATTTAAGTTCAGTCACATAACAATTTCACCTGGTTGACGCTCCCAAATCTGAGGGTGTGTGTAAGTTTCACGTGACCATAAAGCCCTAACAAATCTAAGTCATGTCCCTACGGGTAACTAAAGCCCCAAAACAGTGTGATAGCTGGGGGTAAATAACCATTTTCTCCACACCTTTCATCATCTCCTTCCTTGATCATCTCAAGAGGTCAGCTCCAAATCTATATCCTATCAGTGCCAACATAAAGTAACCCCAGTGGCCTCCTGGGTCAAGCTAAATGGTTAAAGTAAAAGCCAAAAATGCAGTGTGAAGCTCAAAGGAAAACATCCCAAAAGCCTAACCCCCCCCTCTGGAGCTGATATTGTAACTCACACATATACTAAAGTAGCACTTGGTAGTAGTTTCATTCATCTTTTTCCGTCCCAGCTTGAGTTTCACGGAGGTCAAGACAGCTGCTGCTCCTTAGATGTGGACGTCCACACGCCCCAGTGGCCTTAAAACCCCGGCTGCTGACGGGTCTGGCCCAAGAGCTGATCATCAGCGGCCATATTTAGCATTCTTCTAAAAGTAGAGGAGCAGATCGAGTGTCCCTCCCCGAGCAGCACTGCACTCACGATTTTTTGGAAAGATGACACTTGTTTCACTTTTGACAATGACCACTCGGAGACACATAAATGTCAGTCCTGGAAGGAAAACTACAACTGCTGTGCATAAGGGAGGAGGAGTGTGGTGGGGGGGGCTCACAGAGGCGCACAGAGCAAAGGCATGTGTCTGTGATGGTTGCTGTCACACAGAAGCTGACAGGCTGGCGAGATGTGAAGGGGGAGATTTACCAGGATTAAGTGGGCATGTCTGACCTTTTTGATCTGCACGTCTGGTTCACTAACCAAAACAGCTAATTTAGAGTTGAAAGAGAAGAGGCCGTCACCCCCAATCATTGGTGACACACCAATATAAAGAGACATACACTGATCTGTGAGCAGAGAGCCTTGTGCTTGGTGCCCTGCTGCTGTGTCACCTCATGCGTGCACACGTCCGTGCACACGGGCATACATATGCACATGTGGTTTTGTTTATTTGAATAAAGTCAACACGACTTCTTAGATCATATTACTTCTCCGCCGCTTGATTTATCTGTTCCAGTTGTAGGTTGGCCTCTCTGCCCCCCCTTTCTCTCTGTCTCTTTCTCCCCCTGTCCCCCCGCTCTGTCTCTTGCTCACTTCTTCCTGCTCTCTCCTCAGTTTCTCCTGCATGTGGTTTTCATTCAGCTCTTGTGCAGTATCTCCAAGATTTATGGAAAGTTGGAAGAGCTGTCACGTCCAGCTGCCATGAATATACAGTCCAAATGAACACATGTGGGAAGAAGAGTGTTTTAACAGGGACGTTAGACACGGGAGATTTATAATGAAATACACAGCCAAAGGTGGATAGGTGCTGTGCAGGTTAAAGTACTGCTTGGAAGAGTTTTTCCTGCTGAGTAAACAAGCATTTCCCTTGTAAACTTTTTTTTTTATTCATCCAGAATTGAGGTCTGTGTCATGATGTTTGCTATGACTGGGATCATTAAAAAACCTCTATAAATAATCATCAGACAGCAGCCGTCTTGCTCTTGTCTGCTTTGTGAATACGTGGCAGAGATGTGATGGTAAATGCTATAGCCATTAGACACCGGCGGAGTGGTCTGTTGGATGTGAGAAGGAAGTTTAGTCAACCTTATCCAAGCAGTGAATCACTGTGAGAATCAGCGGCGCTGTGATTTCAGGAGGGTTACGTTTGTTCTGAAGGCATGTCGACATATGGAAAAGATGATGTGGTTTAGCTCGCTCGTGACACCCCTGCGTCAAGTCGAGTAAATCTCACTGTGTCGATAACATCGTCTATTGAGTTCAAACCCCTGAAGAGCTGCACTATTAACATTTTTGTGAAGGAAAGGTCTCATGAGGAGGAGTCGATCATCCTCTGTGTAGGTTGCTTAACTTGCTAAAATCTTGAGGGACTTGTTTGTAATCTCACACTACATCATTTCAATCTTGTATCACGGTGAAGTATTTACAGCCGAATGCACTCTCAATTATGTCAAATTGCAGCAATCTGTTTGCAGCTCAGCACACGCTCAATTTAAATGTACAGGGTTTTTTTTAACACAAGACAAATCAGATGTGTTGTTGTAGCCTTGAATAGACAGTCCCTCTTAAGTCATTTGCCAATTCAGTGCAGATCAGATTTTTTTTTTTTTTTCCTCCGGCAACCACTGCAACAATTTATGGTCTAACAGTCTAAGACCTTGAGCTGAACATAAACCATGTCTTGGAGTTTAATCCAAGGGAAATGTCTCACATATTTGAGAGGCTGTTCTGGCTCTTTCCAGATGTAAAAAAACTCTGTCAGAGGAGCTAATCAGTTTGTTCTCTGTGTGTCGTGCTTTCATGTCTAACTAGTGGGTTTGATCAATGCAGGAATGTGAGTGACTTCACAGGCCTCTCGGCTGAGTTAGCACAAGAGGAAGGTTTAATTTCTGGGATGCAATGGTGCACATCCTCGTGCATCTTTTGTTACATGCACCTTGGCTCTTTGAGAAATCATGTGCGAGAGCTTTAACATTTTTTGATGTGTTTTGATGTATTTAAAGACAAATATACCAGTAAACATTTGGCTATGGTGATGCAGAATAATTTGAAAAGGCTGTTTAAATTTGAAAAGCTTTCCACCCACACTAGTGTTTTGAGATCACATTCTCACAGTCCGCTGTCCTCACAAAAATAGTGGGAAAGTGCTTAAACAATGTCTTTTGGGGACGCGTAAGCCACTTAGGCCAACTGAAGTGAAGTTTCCAAAAGCTTCATTATTGCTATCCATAATACAACATCAAACCATTTTCAGAGTAACCCACTTTGGGAAGTATTTTTCTGTGCTGGAAAAGTTTTAAATGTACCCACATCAGTGCAGACATGGCATGAGAGTGACCCTTTGCCATGCCGATGGGTCACGGGAGCAACAGATGTTGGAGGCCACTCGACACTCACTGTCTCACACTATCATGTTAATGGCTCTGGATTTTGTAAACAATGGCACCATGGTGAGAATGAGTGCGTCGGCCATGTTATTGATTCTCATTTCATTTCGGCCTCATAAACAGGATCGTGTTTCAGCCGGGATCTGATTTACCCTCAGCTCGGTTCGCTCTAGTGTATATTCTGATTGTCTTCAAAGCACAGAGGCTTTATGGATACACCCAACAGTGAGCTTGCTGTAAGAATGAATTGGAGATTTTTCACACACCCTTATGCGCTCTGTCAAACACAAGATGAGAGTTGGGGGTGGGGGAGGCAGGTTGGTCGGCCTTTCTTTGTGCCCTCCCTTTGGGGTATATAGCACAGTTTCTATGATCCATTTTGGCATTCTCATACACCCATGGATCACCCATTAAATGTGTTCAAATGGATTTGGGCTGTGATCTTTATTAGCTATTAGGCAAACCCTCTCCTGTGTGGGAGGCTTTCTGGCAATCCATTTTGTTCTTTTTTATTTGTGGGAAATGCCGATGTTTGCCAAATGAAGCAACTGCCGGTTGTTTTTCCCTGATGGCAAGTACTGTGCATCAGTGGCATGTTGGTGCAGTGTAGTCACCACATTCTATGTCTTGCTCTTTTTTCGTTGGGCTGCCACACCTTGCCTCTTACTCAACCCTGAAACACCATCCCACTTTGTCACTTGCACAAACTTGTCTTTTTTTTTTTTTTTTTTTTGTTACAGGTAAGTGTCACCTGTTCTGGGAAATGTTGTTGTTCATTTACAGACACAGTTGAAGACACATTACAGGGGCATTATAGAGTTTTCCTGTCCCCCGTTGTGAAAGGTTGGGAAAGGTTACAGTGAGTCATCTGCGAGTCACCCAATGCTGCGTGAAATCATCCATGTGAGGAATTGTCCCCAGACAGAGTGAAAATGAAACACAACTGAAAATAGACTTGAGTCTATCCCCCTTAACCCCAATAGATGCTCAGATATTGGAGCCCTTGTTTACGTTGCACAGCACCTTAGAAGACCTCTACTCCTACTCAGTTTTCCTTTCCATGCTGTGGCTTGTTTCCGTGTGGGAGAGCGAAACTCCACAGATAAGTTGCTGCATTGCAAGATGTGTGATTCACAGTTACTGTGCCGCTCCTACTTGTATAAAGTGATCTCTGTTTGACATGAAATTGATCACATGAAGGAAATTATTTCAGATGTGGGTTGTTCTGTCTCTTTAATTGCAATTTGTGCAGGCACTGGACCTTTTCAAAGATGAACCCATATGCTTAATCTTCCCCCTAGCCACCCTTTGTTCGCTGCTGACTCTGAGTCCCAGGAAATAGCTTCTTCTTTGGCCTTGTTGTGGCCCTGCAAGGCCCCCACATGGGCCCCCTTTGGCCTCTCGTGGCCCCACGGCCCCTGTTGATGTCTTTATCCTTTATCCTCCTCCCGCCAGCAGGCCAGATGTTCGTCTGTAATGCCGCTGATAAAGAAAAAGCTTCCCATTCCCACAGTCATGCAGGGAGAGCGGACACAGCAGGGAGGGACAGCGATCATCCACCTTTTTTAAATTCTTTCCACTGATCGGGGACAGTGGGCTGAGGAGTGATTTGGCAACAGCCTTTGATGGACAAGAAGACAGTAGTTGTGGCTTCCACTGTGCATAGCTGTGATCATTTTGAACTAACTTAGAGGTTTTAAGATTGCAGTTGGCAGCAAAAGAGCCAACATAGGGTTTACTCTGCCAAACCGTCTGTTGTGTCCTGAAATGTCCTTTTGTCAAATTCACGGCTGCATCTTTTTGGCTTGCCCAGCTTGCTTCAAACTAATTTATTGTGTTTGACTTCACTGTGCAGCTCCTTTGACAGTTCAGTCAGTTCTGGTGCTGAAGTTATGAGGGTCTACACCTGGAACGGGATTACATCATCCTTTTTCTTGTCAAATAAACTGCTCTTGTGTTACTTTTCCAGCCGTAAAACACAGTGTCTATTGTCAGTGCTCTGAAAAAGAGTCTAGAAAGCAAAGGGATGAAAATATATTTTTAACAATCTGAAGAAACCAGCATCAGAGTGCTTGGTTTTCCTGCAAAAAGTAACTTTATTTTAAGTCGCATGTTCCAATTTCAGGTCAAACACACTGATAACATTCAAACCTTTTTGTAATGACAGTTTAATGTTAGTAAATGTATGTTGTTTAAGGATATTTGGATAAACAGCTATGAAAAGGATTATTCATCATCATTATTCATCCGAATATCTAGTGTAATGATATATAGTTTAATTACACCATTATGTTTAAATGCCTTCTGATTAAATAGCTGTTTGTGTGTCCCCTGAAACAGGATATGAAAGCTGTGGGCCATCAGTTAGAAGCTGAATGGGGCCCTAAGCCACCTCTATTGTTTATGCCTTATCTATCTGCCTCATTTCCTTCCCTGTTAGCACTCACTGTTTGTGTCCCTCTCATTTCCTGAATGCAAAGTCTCCATAAACAGTTTGGGTGTCTGGATAATTGTAGCCAGATTCTGTGTCAATGACAGGCTCCCTCATTGTGGCCTGTGAGTATTTTGCACAGGTTTGAAGGCTTAAAGTTTCAAGTAGAGGCTGTTTGGTGGAGTTTTGTGGCTGTGTTTCTGAGTTCACGTGTAACGCATAAAATAATAACACTCCAACTGTTGAAAAAGAAGTTACCTTCCACTGTGGTCAGGAGAATAGCTAAGAGGAACGCTTCTCTTTCCGTGGCCTCCAGTGTTTTTATTGTCCATTCACTGCCACTGTTAACTAATTGGTTCACTCTTTGGACAGCCAGGTGTGACCAGCCCCAAATGTGACTCCACATTCCTGCCTTTGGAGCCTATGTAATTAGCTTCAACTCAAGCATTTCTTAGCGCAGCGGCTTTTCTCCCGCTCCTTTTGTCTGTGTGAGTCTGTCTTACCCCCTCTCCCTCTGTCTCCCATCATGATCTTTAATCCCTGCCTACACCTGTGCTTTTCCACTGGGCTTCCCCCATGTGCCAAGGCAAATATCCTCCCCATCACCAAAAGTTTTTAAGGGTGAGTCGGAGTCATTTAGGTAGGTTATGGGTCCTAAAAGTAAACACCACATTTCATCACTTACGTCTCCGCAAATAAAGGCCAAAGGGATAAACTGGAAAGCTTGTGTGATGCCAAAACAGTGAGCATTTATATTAGCATTGGGGATTTTTGTTAGGTTGCCAGCTCAGTAGCTGTTGACTTGGAGAAGACCTTCAAAAAAACAGAAATTGAAAATGCAGTTGTTGGTTGTTTTTTTTTAATTCCCCAGGAACTTTTTGGTTCCTGTTTCAACAGCTTGCTTGAAAAAAAGACCAACTCAAATACCCACACAGACCCACAGTGATCCCAAATGACTCATCAGAGCGTGGCTGACCAACAGTCCTCCCCGGCCAGCCATCAGCCTTATCAACAGACAGGGTCTTAGAGGGGATTGGAAAACAGGAAGGACCTCCTGCACAGGGGATAGCTACTGGCACACTGTTTGTGTTTGTGGGTCTGTGTGTGCATGCATTTGTGTGTGTTTGAATGTCCACCCATGCATGCAAGTGTGAGTTGGCACAGTTATGCCGCGTTCCATTTACCTCGGAAGTCGGAGGTCGGGCCTGGGAATTACGTCACACCTGGGTTGGCCACATTCCAGTACAAGAAGTTGTAAACCGAGACGTGAACAATACCAAGTCTTGCCAAATTAGCCTTTGTTAGCAATATCAGTTCATAACAAGGCATTATACTGTATATTGTGCATAGAAGTTGGACCTGACTATGTGTGTGTCTGTTTAAACGAGACACAAATAAGACAGAGGTGCTAATAAACTGTACATTACTACAGCTTTCACTACTGTTGATGCATAGAGCAGCTATCTTTTGTTTGAGGTCGGAGTTGGTGAGAAAATTTAACTAGGACATTAAAAGTGCTCTTAGCAAAATAACCTTTACAGAAAATAACCTTATTATTCTTTCAGCGCAGGGCTTCACAAAGCTTCCATTTCACAGCCAGTAAACCAGGTATACCCTCTGTGAGGAGAATGCATTTGGCCTGCCGGGTTACATCTACAGTGAGGGAGAATGTTCACTGTAAATGGCACCCTTTGAGTGTCTGAATAGGCTTTTGTGCACCTCTTAAATAACCTGGCCCACCAAAGGTAACCACCAATGAAACAGCCCCCCACCTTTCTCCTGTTTAACAGGTCTTAGTATGACCCACTAGTCAGGCTGCATGAATACAGACTTGTGTTTGGCTGTTGGCCAGTGGTAGCTGGTTTGTCTGCAAATGGACTAAGTCCCGGGTGTCAAGGAGCAATGCTTAGGAATCTGTACTTGTGTGGATTATTTATAGCTGTGCTGACATTTACACTGCGCTGGTTGAGGAAAAACTCAAGGCTACACGGTCCTTTGATTATGGTATTACCCGCTTTTTTCAAGATGGGGAAATGTCACTCTTTTAATTCTTAATGTCCAGACCTGGTGATTTTCTCTAAATGTTGGTCTGCAAACCTTTAATTTTTATGTAGGTCTGTGGAAATGTACTTTTGGGGAGTGACTCATTTTCCTGATATAGGCTTTACTTCTTTAAGGAGCAGTTATGAATTCACTTACTCTTCATTTTCAAGCTCTAGCAGGCCCTCTTGACTATATGTCCTAAAGCTGAATTTCCTTTTCAGATATATCACCAGCTTTAACTTTACCAACTGGATCCTTATCTGGGATTTTTGAGCAGCAGTTGACTAAATCTTTATCTGTACCCATAGCACAGGTGAAACAGGTTTTCCAAACCAGGAAACCACATATTAACCACTACTGATATCCCACAGGAGCTTGACACCTGCCTCAATCATATTTGTCTGATCTATTGTCAAAGTCAAATGGTACCAGTATCTTCCCTCATCTGCAGTTTGCATAATTCCCTGACTTAGAAAAAACACCATCAACCCACTTGGCAGGATTTAAAAGACGTAGCTGTTGTTTGATCAGTCGGTTCAGTACTCACTCTCTCCTGCTGTTTGAATACTGCCTGTCATCATAACATAACAGGTGTAAAACCTCCTTTAATCACACCACAGTGCATTACACTCTTTTACCGCGTTTTCTTTTATCACACTCTGAGTGCGTCCGCACGAATGAGTCAGTGAACGTGCATGTGCCAGTGCTGGTTCCAGGCAGGCAGGAGTGGGGCGAGTCTTGTCCAAACAAAGCGTTGAATCCAGCAGCTTCTGTCTGGATGGAGATGTGGAGATGATGTCATTGTTATTACTCTTTTTGCTTTTAGAAGCCACGCTGATTATTATCTCAGCAGCACCTAAACCGTAAAGACATCAACATTGGTTTGTTATTACGATTTAAAGGCCACAATTACACATCATTTCTTTTAAAAGTTGGAGTGCAAGACTTCTATATATAAATGAATGTTACATTCAAGCCAAACAAGTTCACACAGTGCTGATTAAGCCTTTTGCCGCCTGGAGAAGCTCTGTCTATTTCACAGTATACCATAATTGGGGTCTCAGGTGTCTGTGGTGATTTTTTGCACTGGAAGTGATGGGTTTTAAGTCAAACAGCCAGAGCTAAAGGGGACAGGAAGGAGGAAGAGGCCATAACGATAGAGCAGTAGCTCGGAGTATGATGGAAGCTATGGTGGAAAATGCTAAGAAGTATCCAAGGAAAGTTTCTTGAGTGGATGCTCCAGATAGAAAAGAAACTCTGCATTTAGAGGCTTTATATATTTATTTAGCCTTTTTTAAAATGAGATCATATAGCTGAACATGAACAGGAGTGAGAGAGAGAGAGAGAAAACGCTCCTGAGGGCGGGGGGAGATGCAGCAAGCTCACCTGCAGGCGTACATCATAAGCACGAGCCGATAGTGTTTGTGTAATTACTCTCACCACCAGAGGGGGGAGACAGAAGTTATGCACGACAGCTTGAACATTTGGCCGGAGACAAAAATATTTTAGTGTGTCTGCCCGAATTATTAAACAAGATATGTTTTCTCAGTTAATGAGGTTCTGGTAGGCGAATTTTCTTACTTTCGGACAGAGCTGGGCCAGCTGGTTATCCCAATTTTCAGACTTTGTGGAAAACTAAGCTCATCGACTGCTAACTTCAGCTTGATATTTAGCATACAGACATGAGAGCAGTTTTGTTTTTCTCATCTAACTCTCTGCAAGAAGGCAAAAATGTGCATAGACAAAGTGATTGCCACATGAAGCCCTGTCGCTGTCCCCTCGCCCATTTTTGGCCGTAAATTCAAATGCAGGGCAGCAGAAGTAGACAATCATTAATCTGGACACATAATGACACAAGAGGAGGAGGAGATCTCAGCGTCTACCCTTTACCAGATCCAAAGAAGCAGAGTTGGTGGAGCTACACAGCCTCTCTGTAATTACCCAGAGAGCCCTGGGGCAAATCTGTGTGGCTGACACGAATGCCTTCCCCCCGTCTCTCTCTCTTTCTCCCTCTCTGCCGACACACACACACGTATACACACAGCGTCCCAGCATAGCGCCATGTGTCTGCAATATGGGAGGTCTTGAAGTCGTGGCCTCTGCGTCTCCCTACACTTAGGGGGAAATGGCACTCTTGGCCGTCTTTCTGTCGGCATTGTGCTCCCTCTTCCTTACATCTCACTCTTTTCACTATGATATATTCATGCCTCAGAAGAGTCTTGACACTCTCTTTAATCATTCAGACTTTGTTCTTTCTGTAAAAAAAATAAAATGAAATAATATAGAGCGCTGGCTCATTATCACAGTGTGGCAACATTTGAAGTATTTAATTTCAGCTTTCTGTGTTCCTACAGTCCTTTGAGTCTATGTTCTAATTCACTGAGCAGCTCATGGAGACACATGAGGGAAAATCTGAGGTTAATATCACATAAAGCCTGTGAATCAATATTTGCTCAGTAATTTGCTTTCCAAAGGTCAAATAGTATCGCATGATTGTCTTGTGTAATACCCATGCTTATATTGTGCGCCTGCCAGAAACTCTTTTCACAGACAAAAGCACTCGTTAGAATGACGAACCCGTGATCATGCAAAGTAGTCTATAAAGAACTACGGAGCGTAAACACTTCTAAGGCAGGTTGTGTTGCTTTCTTGCCAGTGTGTACACTTCTGCATACAGGACGTGGAACCGGAGAGCTTAAGGGGAACTCAATAGGGTTATCTCTGGGCTGTTTATCTATCCCAGAGTCCCTCCTGCTTAGGGAGTGAAAGCCGTCAAACTGCTACTCCTTTGCACCCTGTTTGCTTCAGACGAGTGTGTGAAAAGCGGAGGAGGGGTGTTTGGGACTGTGTGTGTCTTTCTTGAAGCTGAAGCCAGCAAGAAGAGGGGGGTGTCTGATGAATAGGAGGACAGGTCTACTGCTCTGCTCTCCCCACTGTTGGAGCTTCCCATGATGCTTTGCATGCCCTCTCACAGAACTCTTTATGGCCTTGGGTTTGGCGCCAGATCTCTCACACACTTGCCAACAGCAACAAGTTTTTTTTATTTATTTTGTGAATTCTCCACTATCACTATTTTCCTACTTCTACAGTTCCACATAAAACAGCATGGTAAAATGTTTCAGACTTTTACGGCATGTGGGCAACTCTGATAAGTTTGTCAGGAAACAGGAGGCCCAAAGCCTTAATTTGACAGTACAAATAACCAGAGCCTGACTGGAGCAATGTAGCTTAGGCCGACAGACAATAAAAAGTATCAACAAACTGTCAGATGAGGCTCTATGGGCGTAGAGAACATAAACTCCTCTTTACTTTTAGCAGACAGTTGTTTGAACATCTTTGAACTCCACATATTGAATTACTTGGAGTGTCTGGAAAAGTGCTACATTAAGTACCGGAATGAAACGAATATTTGTTGTAATCTGTATGAGCCTGCACATATAAACAGTAAGTTATTATAACCCCGCTTCATGCACCACTTCAATGTCTTCTGGGAATCGTCTGTTTATCCGTTCAGCCAGTCATCTCTCATCCCTTATGTCTTACAGGATGTGAAGATATTCCGAGCGCTGATCCTGGGCGAGCTGGAAAGAGGGCAGAACCAGTACCAGGCCTTGTGTTTCATCTCTCGCCTCAGCCGCAATGAGATCATCCCCAGCGAGTCCATGGCCCGTCTCAGACAGGTATGACGTCAAGGCGTCAGGCAGAATTTATGTGCTGTATCATCAACATTGTCAGCTCTTGAAAACTTAAATATTTACAGTATGATGTCCGGAGCATTTGAGGGTGTGAACACTGATCATTTGTGCTGTCTGTTCAGAAAAACCCTCAGGCCATTCGCTTGGCAGAGGAGCGGAGAGGGCTGGAGCAGCTGACGATGAGTGTGGCGGTCAACCTAAGTCAGGCCTCTCAGCTCAGCTCACACATCCACAACATGTGCAGCGAGGCCAGGGAGGCCATCTACACTAGGGAGTCCGATGTCAAACACTGGCTAGACAAAGGTCAGTGATTGTCTTGTCTTTGTTTATTATCAGCCTTTTTTTACACAAAGATCTTGCAAAAGGGCCCCAATGAAGACTCTTTATTATGCTGACTTTGCTTTTTTCTGCAGAACCAAACAACTCTTGCATAATGCAGCCCCAGTGTGATTTAGGGACCTTGCTGGCAATCCCCAAGCAAAAGAGGCGTGTAACACAACATCAACCTCTTGTACGACATAGTACATACATGTCAGGCAGTGCTTTCTTAACAATAACTTGGCATAACAATCAACAATCATTATATTGGGGCTGATCTCGCCCTCTGCTCAGAGCTTAGGGAGCATCCAGACCTCATTTTCTCCCCAATCTGCTGACACTTTCAGCTGCCGTTCTTCCACTTCTTTGAGTTAGCTGCTAACTGCTAACTGCTCCTGCTGCTTTTTAAATCTCTGGGTGGTGGGTCGCACACATAACACAAAAATGTCACACCTGCCCCATCCTGTCGGCAGTCTCTTTTACACAGACATTGATCGGGCGCTGTTACTGCTTTCACGGGTGGCCTAAAGGCAAGACAACTCTGTCCCCTCTCCCTCTTTTATACAGAATAGCGAGACAGAATAACGGTACAACATTTCCGCCTTCAATACGAGCAACAAGTTCTGTGAGGGCAAAACTTCTGTCTCTTCTCCTATCTCTTTCTCGTCACTCTAATCCCTCCTGTTCGTCTCTGTACACTATATCTCTGCACTGACACTCTTTATCTCTGGGACACTATCTTTCCTTTTTCTATCACCCAAACACGTCTTTCCACTCCATTTTAGTGATATTACTCCAAGTACTATCTCTGGCTCTTTGGTGATAACACTCTATTACTGTTCGTGCTATCTTTGTTTACCTTCCTCTTTGTCTCTTGACATTCCTGGTTAATCTTCCACTTTCACCTTGAAAATAAAATCTTTGAATCTCTAAACAGTCAGAGAAACGTTCACTTTCCGAGACTGACAACATTTCCATTAACTATTTTATTCCTGAAGTAGGATCCAGTATCTTAATAGCAGTGACATCCAAATTATCCAGGCTGAGGAGAATCCATATGACAGCATTATTGTGCACTGACAGCACTGTTACAGAGGATACAATGTTGATGGTCATGGTTCACCAAGCACTGCGCACCATTATCAGTGGAGGGAATCACTGTAGCATCTTCTTTGCATAACAAAGCTCCCCTTTTACTGCACCATCTCCCCTCTTTTTAGCCACTTTGTTTGCCCTCTTCAGTGTTTAATTGAGTGAAATCAGAAAGAGAATGATTCACACAACTCTATAATAGCTTGCTTTTGTTTTTAAAACCACAAGCTCTGGTAATAATGCCCCTCTGCTGTCTGTGTTATAGGAGTGGATGGCTCCATATTCGAGGTCCTGCCCCAAACAACAGAGGCGCCCAGCTTTCAGGCCTGTCACTCTACTAAAGACTTGTGGCAGCCCTGTCTCTGCACATACAGCCTGCGTCTGGAGTGGTACCCATGTCTGCTAAAGTACTGCCGCAGCCGGGACACCACAGGCAAAGGCTCGACCTACAAGTGTGGCATAAAGAGCTGCAGCAAGGGCTACCATTTTACTTACTATGTTCCTCAAAAACAGCTGTGCCTATGGGACGAGGAGACCTAGCATTTTGTTCTGGATGGTTAAGAAATAAATACATTAAGCTAATGCTTCCCCACCCATGCTATTCAGAGTGAACACAGTGGACCTCAGTTTACGTGATGCTAAGTGAAACTGTCTCAGGTGGGGGAGTGGTGAGATCCAGATGTTTGAGCTGACACAGAAATTATTTCAGGTTCCAAATGAGACCAAAACCTTTGAGGACGGAGAGATGCAGCACGTCGTTCTAAGAGGACCCACTAACTTTAAGCCTTTTCTGGGAAAATGACATATCGTTGTCAGCTATAATGCAACTTTGCCAGGAAGCTGTCACTTTTGTGCCTTTTTTGGAGAAATTATTGGAGCAGATGACAGACGCCAACAACAATAACCTCCCAAACAAGCTACTGTATGCACAAAGCTGGACAGGGCATTTCTGGTCAATTTAACACCAGCAGAGGAACAACAGAGTCCCACTCTGATCAAAGGATTCATATTGGACAAACATAATCCTCCATCCTGGTGAAGGAAAATTTGGATGGTGGAATTATCTGTCTTACAAAGTTCTGTGAAAAACAGTTTGTAGCCAGCTTGTTAATAACAATGTAAGTTGGCTGACAAAGGAAATGCTTCTTCAATGCTGGCTTTATTTATTTTGGTTGCAAAGCGAAATTATTGAGGACTATTTTTGTATCTTTTTGCATTAAACTCTTAAAGTCTCAACCATAGGTCCTCAGTAACAGTAAGTACTCAAACAAGTTTCAGAAATGTTTAACCTCTTGGATTTTGGGTGTTGTTTCTCGACTCATCCATATGTGACACCACTTTGTTGCCAAGTTTTTATGGTTGTACAGAGAGTGTGGATAAACAGGTTTATAATCTTATTTCATAGGACAGTTGTAGCTCTGCTTTGCCTCATTGATAAGTATATCCATGGGGGACATTTCATGCCCACCACTCACATTATCAGTCTGTTCAAAAGTGTCAAATAAACCAAAGTCAAAGGAAATACTGTCAAAAGAAGGGTGTAATGTTTCAGTTTCTAGAAACAGACTCTTCACTGTGGTGTTTTTCCATGTTAGTGTTCACTGTAACTACAGTATGGCCTTTTTAATATTCTATACTGCCATCTTCTGGTTAAACTATGTGTCAGTTAAGTGTTTTCTGTTGTATCCCAATGCCAAAATACTGGTTATTGGGTTTCACTTTTGTCTGTCCATGTCAGCAGGTAAATGTCTATAATTTATGCAACTCAGATCCCTTATAATATTTCATACATAATTCAAGGATCACTTCTTGAACTTGTGGGACCAAATCTCATTGTGTCTGTCTGTTCTTTAGAGCTAGAGGTCAAAGTATGATTTTGGCTTGTCTTACCTCCATCTTCATTTCCATCATTACTGCCATATCAAAAGATCCTTTTGTGTTTTGTGTGTTGCTATGTCCTGCTAACTAAAGAACCAAATGAGTGAAATATTTCTATTGGTGGCCTTTACTGGTGATCAAGTGCCTTAACATTTCCACTGATATCTTTGCTATGTAATTGTAGATTAAGTTTGTAAAGGTATTTTTTCTATGAAAGAGTTTTGAATATGTTGTAAAAAGTTGCTATAAGGAAAAAATGAAGCAATTAGGTGGTGTACCATTTAAGAGTTGAGTTTTACATGAATTGTTTCAATAAAGTCTTTCTTTGCACTGCACACATTGTAAGTAACTTTTTATGTCTTATTATCAGACAATGGGTCCCTGGGCACAGATATGTATCCTACATAAGAGGAAGACACACTCTTTATAGTTGATTAGCTTTTTTATATTGTTGTTTTGCATCTCATTGTAGTTGTAATGCATCTCCTTGTGGTTTTTGTCGTTGTAGAAGTTCTGTGACTCACCGAGGTAATTTTATGCTTTTTTATTTTGGTCATTTTGTTTTTCTTCGTGGCTGTTTTGCCCCTTTTTGGAGTTATTTTGTGTCTCTTTGCAGTTCTTTTTCATCTCTTTGTGGTCATCTTTAATCTCTTCCTAGTCAGTATGTGTTAATGTAAGGGGCATTTTGCAGGTAAGGGGCAACAGACCCACTCTACATTTGGGCCCCTGGCACAGTAGGCCGATTCAGTAATCCAATCCATACAACAGAGAGCTGACAGATAAATGAGTGAAAAGAAAGGTAACTAACAAAGGTTCCAGGCTGGACTCGAGGTGGGAATGTATGGCTACACAAACAGCCCTAACCCTAACCCCTTAACCCCCTAACCCTAACCCTAAACCCTCAGCCACCAGGAATCTAATATTCAATTCTAATGATAATGTGATGCTTCATTGAGTTCATGTGGAAAATATCTCCTCAGTGACCCAATCCTGGGGGGGTAGAGCATGGGTAAAGCACTGCTTGTGCAGGACTTGCCACCAGTGTTTCAATCCAGGTCATGCAGATAAGATGTCCTCCCATAAAACCACTGTGTGCCCCCCCTATTCCACATGTTAGAATATTTGTAATATGAATAATTAATAATGATGTAGTTCTTCCATTTTGTCCCCCTTCTGGAGGGGAATTTGTGTGTAATTCCTGCAATTGACCACAGGGTGTCGCCACTGTTAAAAAAAGATAAGGCCACTTCCCATTGCTTTGGGAAGACACCAGGAAGGATGGAAACATGCATTTTACTTTTACATATTCAACAAGCTTGCCATTATCTCTAAACTACAGTGAAGTAAGTGATAATATAGCGTGATCTCAATACACGTTAATACTACTAACGTTAGTTGTGACAGCTGTACGTACAGCGCGCGACCAATAAAGTGGAGCGGGACTGAAGGGATGCTGGAGGAGGCTGCTGTTGCCACCGGCGGAGACACCGTAACGTTACAAGACAACAAATAGCAGCCACTGTGTCTGCTAGCAACCCTTTGACAGTCTGCCTTAGAAACGCATCGTCACAGGACACAAACCACGCGGGATGTAAACGAAGAGACAGCCACATGTGCACCACCAAGGTAAATATATTTCACTGCGTTTGTGGACGCGTCACAATCCCACAGGAAAACGCTTTGTTAGCCTCCTAACGTTAGCCTGCTACCGGTTAGAGTGCTAGCCTAGCATAACGGATCCAGCTAACAGGATATTTAGCCTGTCAGTGAGCATCCTCTTAAATGGAGGGATAAACCCTTGTCCTCCTGCCCTTTCAGTTTGCCAACATCAGCTGCCCTCTGTGGGAGCTAGCTTGGTTTAAAAATGGAAAACACATTAGTGAGTGATGACATAAATCCGGCTAGCTAGTTGCTAACTGCTTGTCCTGTATTTTCTTTTTACAGGTTTCCATGGGAACGTAATTAAAGCGTTATAAATGTACCTCTCTCTCATGTTGAGCATTTTAAAAACCCAAACGAGTTCCATTTCTCTTATTCAAAATGCATTTAACAGCTCCAGTGTCTCACCTGTGTGTATATATAACTATATTTAACCAGGAAAGTTTACTAAACCTGTTTAACTTGAGACTCCTGGCAAAGACAGCAGCACCACACAGGACACAGAGGTTATAAAACACACTTATATTGCATTACATTAAAATTACTATGTATGTTATTTGAATGATGCAATTCTCTCCCCCGCCCCTGGTTTTTCTGGTGTTTACTTTAGTTTCATGCATAACACCTTGTTTGTGTAGGTTGTTAGTTTTGGATCCTGTTTTTGGGTTTGGTTTTCTTATCTCTTTTTATGTTTGTTTTTTGAGTGTTTGTGTTAAGGCGTGGGTTGTTCCTGACAAAATAATACCTAACCAAACTTAACTTCTATATATGCTCTCATTTATAAAGCAGCAAACAGTCCCAGTATTTCACCTACCCATTGCAGCCATTTTATGTTACAAGTGAAGTGATCAAGACAGAAGTTGATAATAGAGCTTTAAAGACTAATGGATTAGGCGTCAACTATTGGGCTAACGTATTCGCCAACTGATTTTATTGTTGAATAATTATTGTGAGTATTTTATTTTTTTTTAAGAAAATGAAAGCCAAAATTATTTGATACCAGCTTCCTAAATTTGAATATGTTCTGTTTTTCCACTCCTCTTTGGCAGTTAACTTGAATATTTTTTGGTTGTGGACATAGCAAGACAATTGAGGACGACATTTAAGCCTTTGTGACACACTGGTCAATTAATGGGTTAATTGAAAATATAATTGATAAATCATTTAACAATGAAAATAATTGTTAATTGCAGCCCTATTTGGTAATTAAATAACAATTTGAGTTACTTTTATACAATACATTCTAAACATTCACAGTTTCCGGATTATCTCACACAGGGATTTCATGCTTTTCTAGCTTTTCATAGCATATATGATAGTAAATTAACTACTTTTGGGTTTCGGACTGTTAATTGGTCAACACCAGCAATTTGAATAAATCACGTACACAATTTTTCAGTATTATCTGACATTTTAAAATGCTTAATTGTGAAAAAACAGTTTGTAACTGCCACTCTGTTTTGCATACAGTTTAAGTTAACAGTTGAGTTGTCAACAAACTGAGTTGTCCTGCTACATATACTGTAATATTACGGCTCCACCTCTCCAAGCCCCCCTGACATCCTTGTATCTACACAAGCAAGACAACAATAATATTTTTATGACACATGTCATTTAAAAACAACTGAAATAACCTTCCTCTCTGATGAGAACTGTCTGAGACCCTGCACCCAGTAACCTCTCATCTAGTTTTGAAACTTGCTTGAAGTATTTGAGACTTCTTGTTCCAGTCCAGTGAGGGTGGGCCCGACCATCTGCATGGTCTCACCTCCTAGTACAAACGTCACAGCAGAAGAAGAGACGTCCCCCTCACCCCACCAGACCCTCGACCGGCCAACTATAGTTCTATTATAGTTCAAGCAAAGGCTAATTGTTGGTCACTTACAAAGGATTGCACAGTCCAAGTCTCTGGACGGTAATGCTGTCTCTTTCTACTGTAAGCGATATTACAGCACAAGATGTTCCTCGATGCATTTTTCTGTTTTCTGTGGAATGTGATCCAAAGTTGGCTTGATGATTGCTGATAGGCACAATTTTTGAGAGAAACTGTAAGTTGGTTTAGTTGTTGTTTTCTTCTTCTTTTTTTGTCTGTAGAAGAGAAGATGGCACTGGTTGTGGTTTGTGCGTTCCTGAGCCTGTCTTGTTGGGTCTCTCTCTACTTTATCTTGTGTAACCTTAACGGGTCCAGGAGCTCCGAGTGGAACTGTCGACTTGTCACCCTGGCACACGGCATCTTGGCAGTCTGCATCACAGGATACATAGGCTATGTGGATGGACCCTGGCCTTTCACTTATCCAGGTAGCCCACTTACCCTGTGGGGATTTTTATATCAGTGTTTTTGCTTGAAAAATTACTTAAAAGACAAATTGAGTATTAACATAGTTGCAGATTAATATTTGTCGTGATTGACTGATCGTTTCAGCTCTACATAGCTTAGCATGTTGAAAATGTTTAGTGTTTCTTGATACAGTGAATAGTGTGCACAGTTTGATTCAAACTACCAAATGTAAAGATTTTAAAATGTGAATAAACTATTTATCAGTGACCAAATGATTTTAGCTTCCTTCGAAAGTTTGTTTTACATATTGATATTAATAATTATGTGGTCATGCTACAATGATGGCACATATTATATTTGTGATTTCATGATTGTTTTTGCTTGCATAAAAACATGCTAACTAAGAACTGTCTGATTCTGTTTTTGTGCCAGGCACTAAGAACACTCCTCTGCAGATAGGTGCCATGGTGGTGAGCCTGGGCTACTTTATCTTTGATATGGCCTGGTGTGTGTACTTCCGCACAGAGGGACCCGTTATGCTGGCCCACCACACCATGAGCATCTTGGGAATCCTGTTGACCCTGTGGTTGGGGGAGTCTGGCATCGAGTCCTGCGCGGTACTCTTTGGCAGCGAAATCACCAACCCCCTCCTGCAGGCACGCTGGTTCCTCAAACAGACAGGACATTACGGGACGCTGCTGGGGGACGTTGTGGACGTCCTGTTTGTGCTGCTGTTTGTGTTGATGCGAGTCTTTGTGGGAGGCACAATGCTGTACTGTGAGCTGATCTCCCCAAGACCCAGATTCTTTATCAAGTGTGGGGGAGTGGCTATGTACGCTCTATCCTGGGTGTTTATGGTGGACATTGTTCGATTTGCCATTCGGAAGAGCAAGAGCTGGCAGAAACAGAAGAGGGACCAGCAAGAGATAGTGGCAGCTAATGGTCATGACGGGAAGAAGGACTGATCGGCTTGTGCTTCTCTAAAGGAAATCTGTGTTTTTCACTTTGGACTCACAAGGGAAAGTGCAAAGAAAATCAACTTTTTGTATGTTAAACAGATTTAAAAAGGGATATTTCAGAGTGATGTCTCGTGACATCTGTAAGGTCTAACACCTGTGCATTTTTGGAAGAAAGAAAAAACATTTTTTATGCAGCTATTGCAGCTGAACATGTGTTTGATTACTGAGTAAAATGTGCAGTTAACAACACAGATGTAGTTTATGTCACTGAAAACCAAAGCACTTTCTATAAACACATGAGCAGATGTTGCTTTCAGTTGCAGTGAACTGTGGCCTAGTCATATGTGGTGGTGTTGCTTCAAATGAGAGCTCGATGTTAGGAAAGAGACAGTTTACATGTAATGCCTGTCC
Organism: Epinephelus moara; assembly: GCF_006386435.1. Taxonomy (NCBI): domain Eukaryota; kingdom Metazoa; phylum Chordata; class Actinopteri; order Perciformes; family Serranidae; genus Epinephelus; species Epinephelus moara. Next base: position 19,912,824 of record NC_065507.1, on the reverse strand, counting down.
TGCTTGAGAAATTTTTGTAGTCATTTCAAAAAAAGTTAGGAGTGGTTTCCTTGGAACCCTGTTTTTTTTTTTGTCTTTTTTTCGGTGCATGGGAAACTGAGCAGATGTGAAAGGTGTACTCAGGGAGATGAAGTCATACCAGAAAGTTCCAGAGAAATGTGTGTGATGTGTTTGATTACTTTGTTAGATTTAGTTTATAGTTCCTATAAGCTTTTGCCTGCTGTGTGAAATCCTATCGCAGAGCCTGCCCAAAAAACATTTCAGTTATTTTACTCGCCTCATGTAAAGGGATACACGGAAAGGAACCACTCAATTACATAGTTCTACACTGGTAATGCTATTTTGCAGTCCATCTGGATATTTATATTAACGATGAATATCTTGAAATGTTTAATGAAATGGTGTCAGAGTTTGTACTTATTATATTAAGTTATCTGAAGTGTTTCCTCTCAGACGATTTGCACTCTGTGCTGATAGCTCCCAGTTAATTTAATTTAATAGAGTCATGTTTCAGTCTCACTGAGATCTTGTTAGACATGACAATCAAATGCAATTTATTGTGAGCTATCTGACTTCCTCTTCAATTCTTTTTTTTGTATCCACCTTTAAATCCTAGGGCAAAATGAAAACCTATGCAATCATGCTTTCATTTTTTGTTTCTAGTCCCTAGAGTTTTACGCCGAGTTTCAGAGGTCACGTGTGTAGGATTTAGGGGGATATATTGGCAGAAGTGGAATATAATATAATAAGTATGTTTTCTTTAGCGTCTTATCACCTGAAAATAAGAATTGTTTTTTCGTTTCGTTCATTTACCTTAGAAAGAGCTGCTCTTATCTACATAAGGAGCGGGTGCTTGTTGACGGAGATCTCCATGTTGCACCGCCATGTTTCTACAGGAGCCCAAAATGGACAAACCAAACACTGGCTCCAGACAGGGCCATTCGCTTTTTCGCATCTGCCTTTGTAGTTAGCGCCCCCTCTCTGAATGGATTTGGAAGCGATGTGACCTAAGTTGCGTGGCACATATCCGAAGATCTCTCACAAAATAGTGCAGACTTTTCTGGAGATTCTCTACTGCACGCCAGTCTTTCACGTTTGGCGGCGTCATGACTTGCCATCAGTAATTTGAGTTTCATTTTAGGCAAACTCTTCGCGTGAAAATGTTGAGAGTAGTTTTTTTCCCTCTTCTTCTGATATTTTTCTGGTAGATTTAAGGTGACAGTAGTCCCAGAGTTTTAAATTTTTATTTAATTTTAAATGCATTTATTTTAAAAAGCAAGGATTCAAAAGTACCACCTGGTCTGTTTGTTTTGGAGAGGAAGAGACCTCTAGATAATTTGGCCCCTGGTAAAAACCTCCTGAACAACGAACATTGAAGGATTACTACCCAGGAGTTAATGCGTGGCACAGAGGAGAAGTTTCAGCTAGTTGCAGGCTGCAGTCCTCACCAATAGATGCCACTAAATCCTACACGCTGCTCCTTAAACACAAGGCAGTGACACTATAGTTAGTTATCATTTAGCGACTGTCAGTGAAATCATTTCAACATGATATAATCATATTGGGTTATTGTTATTGCCAAATTCTGCTTCGTTCATCCCAAACACACTAACATACAAAAATAGTGATTTCAATTTTTCGATTGATGTGTGTGAAGAGTTTTGACAGTTTTAGTATTTAATGTGTGATTTTGCCTACATTTGCTATAATGTCATATTAATTACCAGAAAAAATATTCATCTCAATATTGTGGTGTTGATTCCAACCACACTGAACACAGATGTGCATAAAGACAGGTAGAGTGTCATGCATAGAGAATATTATATTACAATTTAGCCTGCTCCATGACTGGATTTGTTTCATGCCTTGAAGCTTACTGCACTTCCAGGTTTCATCCTCATGCTCAGACTTGATATCTGTGTTTTTATTATTATGATATATCTTTTTTTTTTATTGTACTGCACATGGATGTCTTCAGTAATGTGCTCAAAAACCTGCCATCCCTTTGTTTCCCTATTTATATTTGATTGACATTTGATGTGTTGTGCTCATACAAAGTCTGTTTACATGGCTGCCATTGTTGAGAATCATGTTAGCATCACTGTTGTCTTCAAGAAGGTAAAAATCTAACTGGTGTGTGCCTTAGTTATCTGAATGTACTTTCCCAATTTTTCGTTTGTTTTTTGTCCCGTGCTGTACTGTAAACCCTCCAACGTAAGGACGTAATGACGAACCGTTTTCAGTCGCGGATGGATTGTTTGTATGCTTTCAAATAAATTTTAATCAATGAAATTTCAACTAAAACTAGAGGAGGAGCCGCAGTTGCATCATTAAATGCCACAAGTACTGTGATGTAATATTGGACTGAGACTGAAGTTACCTCAACTGTCCACATGATGGTGTCATATCAATTATATATGAATGATCAGTGAGGAGACATGAGTCATTTGGCAGTGCTTGTATGAAGACATTAAAAGGATGAAAGAAAATATTTCATTGACAACTGAAAATAGTGTCACATTCTACTTGAGTTGATCACAGTTGGCCAGTTTAACTTTTTATCGTCCTTTTCGGCATGAATTCAATTTTAAATATGTGTGTATTAAAGGTGTTTTCATGCATTGGAGCACTCAGTTTAATATTGTGTATGACACCGTATGTAATACACAGTATATTGTGTATATTGAAGGATTGCACAGTTTGGTTTCGGCTGCCAGAAACATAAATAATGAAGCAGGACTGCAATGCACAACACGGTGAAGATAATCATATACAGTGCATTACTTCATTCACTTAGTATGCGAAATGGGTAAAAGGATCAGAGCAAACAAAATAGCTTGAGAGAAGGTAAAGAAGAATAACTGAACATAGTCCACTCATGTACACAAACACCAGCTATTTAAAGGTAAACAGGATATGAACAGATTCATTGTGGTGGTGCAAAGATTGCCTGTAAAACACCACCCACTAACCATATCCTTCATTATGGCGTTGGTAATGCTGTGATATTAAGTGCATTTTCTTTTCTTAGTTTGGTGAAATTACAAAAACGCGAATGTGCAGTGATTAAAAAACGCTCAATGGATTGCTAATGGAATCAGTTAATATTGATTGCAGTTTTGTTGACACGCACTGATTGAGAATAGTTTGCAGATATCAAACAAATACAAAGACATGAACGAAAGCCTAAGTATCTTTTGCATTTTCATTCTGTCATTTAAACGCGTTCACACACACTCATACAGCCTCTTGAGTGTGTTTTCTCTGTTTGCCTTTCAAGCTTTCTCTGTGGATGAGTTAAGATAGTTTTATCAAAACAGGAGTATCTAGTCATGGATGATGGACAAAGGACTGGACTTTAAGCTGTAAATAATGAACATAATGACTGTTGTCCCAGTCGCAGACCAACCACAGACAGTAAGAGAGCCACAAAAAAAACCATGAAATAACCACACAACAACACACATAACCATCAAGTTCATCAGCCACCTGAAGAACAGTGCCTGCTTACTGGGAAAATTTTAAGACTGGTTCCCTGACATGGAATCATAAACAATGCAATATCTATCTAAATAACTAGGGCTGTAACTAATGATTACTTTTATTATCTACTAATCGATACAACTGTTTAGTCTATAAATCATCAGAAAATAGTGCAAAATCCTTCGCAGTTTAAAATATATATATATAATATAAATACAAATATAAACATGAATATTTGTTACAATCGTATAAGAAAGCAAAACAATAGATAAATAAATAAAGAAAAGAGAAAATCCTCATAATTGAGAAACTGGAACCAAATAATACTTGGCATTTTTGCTTGAGAGTTGACTTAAATGATTAATCGATTGTTTAAATTACTGCTGATTAATTTTCTGTCAATCAACTACTCAATTATTTAGCAAATACACCTAAACATAATATCTTACTAATAGTCCAAGTGTATATATTTGGGCTTAAAGTGGGCTTAAAAGTTATATTCTCATTATCGATTAATCGTTTGGTCTAAAAATAATAAACAAATAGTTTCCAGAGTCTAAGGTGACGTCTTTAAGAAAACAAGCAAATATTCACATTTGAGAAGCTGGAACCAGTGATTTATTATTATTATTATTATTATTATTATTATTTGCAATTTTTCTGTTAAAATTTTGGACAATTTTTTATTATCAAGACTGTTTCCAATTTTTTTGTTTTTTTTTAAAATTTATTTTATTTTTTTGACTGAGTGATTAATTGACTGATCATGCAGGTCCATTATATAACACTGCATTTTTTATTCATAACCTAAAATAACATACATTAAAAGCATACAATATTATTGAATACTATACTAATAGTCTGACTGTATATATGTGGGCTTAAATAAAAGTTATATCCTCATTATCGATGAATAGTTTGTTCTAAAATGATAAACAAATACTTTGCAGGGTGTAAGGTGATGTCTTCAAGAAAACAAATTTTCACATTTGAGAAGCTGGAACCAGTGATTTATTATTATTATTATCATTATTATTATGTTGCATTTTTTCTGTAAAAAAAAAATACTAGACGATTATTTGATTATCAAGACTGTTTCCATTTCTTTTCTTTTTTCTTTTTTTGTTTTGGTCAGTGGACTGAGTGATTAATCGGTTAATCGGTTCAGGTCCAATATTCCAATATATAACATTTTATTTTTCATTCACAACCTACAATAAAAATACAATAAACAACATACTATACTACTGAATACTATACTAACATTACTAGTAGTAGTATCTTTGGTGGTATCATAGTTTTTGTTTTTATTTTGTCATCATTTGGGGGGGTCATTCTGCAGCAGTGTTCCCAAACATGCTGAAACAAAATGAGTTTTCCCATCTCCCGGCGGAAGTGGTTAGTGGAAGCGCTACTGGACTCCAACAGCTAGCTGGCTAGGGCGTTGCTAGCGGCAGAAAGTGGGATTTTTGGTTCCTTTCCGCAAGTTATATTCCTGTACAAACAACGTCTTGCGTTGAAAAAAACAGCGTTTGATGTTCGCTAAAAGTTTTAACCGCCTCGGTGTCCTTTCGCCGGTGTTTACAGCGGACTGGTGTTACTTTGTGTCCCGTTAGCTGGCCACATAGCTAGCTGCTTCCATCCACGGGAATTCTGCCGAGAAACGACTGAATTCTGGAAACATGGAGTCAAGGAACGTTGCGCTGTGCTAACCGACTTCACTGGATTTTCTTTCCTCAAGGAGACTTTCTGAAGGACATAACACGGAGACATATCGCAAGCCAGTCAACATTCATGCCGTGTTGTATATCTATATTTCGGTCGTTGGCCGGCTCATTGTTGTGAACGGGAGTTTGCTTAGTTTGCACTCGAAACAAGAGCATACGAAGCAAAGTTTTCTGCTGAAAGAGCTCATCTGTTTTGTTAGCTGGTAGCTGGCGAGATTCAACGCCAGCCAGCTTTCACTGAGAAAGGATTTTCTAAAAAAGGCAACTGTGCTTTTTTATTTTAATCGACCATCTAGCCAGTTTGTTGAATCTAACGTCTTACACCGGTATAACATTAGCTGCAGTCGTTGCTAATTTGTAACACGGGTCGGTTAAACTCGGTATTGAGCGATTCTCATGGTCACGGGAGACTCGTCCTCACAGTCACAGACAGGCATTTCTGGGAGCAGGGAATACCAAATGGGACTGGAGGAATTTCCAGCATCTTCAAAGATCATTTAGGAACCGAGGCCATTCAGCCGAGCTGGGGTGGTGGCAGACGGACTCCATCGCAGGGCCAAGGTGTCTGTTACATTGGAATACATATTGTTTACACAATTCATATCGGCGGAAACTGGGATGTGAATGCACAGGATCCATCCAAGGAGTTCATACATGCACGACAACTTGTACCAGCTGACGCAGTATATTTATTCTGGTTGCCAAAATATTGTTTATAGCCGGGGTAGGATATCATCTGACTGCACAGCTAATACGACAGAGGCCCCGATTAATTTTTTAAGGTCTGCACTGTAGATTCCTAGCTGCTCAGCTTTGGCAGGGAGTGTTGGTGAACAGATAGCCTGTAGGTAATATTTTGGTGTCTACCAGTGTTTGGACGTGCCTTGCAACAACCCAACAGTGTCCCATTTATTTTCAACACCATTCTCAAAATCCTTGCCCACTTCAGACGAATGCCAGAGAAGGACGCTCCAGGAAATCGCCTCATCTCACTCTGGAAAATGTTAATCGGATATAATTTGCTGCAAATCTAGAACCGGAAGCCCAATGAGTGACACACAGTCCAGCTTCACTGACAGGTACAGTATGCAACGACTTTTATCTTCTGTTAATGCACTGTTTGCACTCCACATGCAAACATTGAGTAATAAAATGCAACATTTTATTAAGGTTTCCTGATTTAGTTATGATGATATTAAACTGAAACACAACCCCACAGTCTGATGAAAGTTTTGCATGCTCCCAAGTAAAGCACTTCCCTGTGGTGCTGTGCTCAGTAATAACTATGTTATACAATCTAATTACTAAGGAAGGACATCAGATCTTGATGGAAACTCTGCTGATCTCAGCATGGGTAATGGAGTTCTCTGCAGACAGTAAAGTAGTACTTGTCCAAAGGATTGAGAAGGCCTGCCACTGTTTGTGTGCCAGGGAACAGTCCTCTGTGATCCCTGTACACCTTTCAACATCCCTATTACCTCTAAGCCTTTAAAGCTAACCTTCTCCTACACCTATTAAAACAATCTCTGGATTTAGACAAGACCTTAGCTTCGTCAACTAATCACCTTATCTGAGGCATCTGTCAAGCTAAAGTCAAAGATTGGACACTGTTGCTAAGACCGGCAGGCTAAATAATGTGTCATGGCCTGAAGAAAACACTAAATGGTAGACAAGGATCAGTCTGTCATCCTAATCCATTGTGATATAAGTTGCCAGTATTCTGCTGTTGCGTCATTATAAGACAGAATTCCCCTGTGTGTTTTTTTTGTACCTCTATAATAAAGAGGTTCCTATTCTCAATTTGACGTACTTTGGCAGTGAAACAGAGAAGTGAGCATTACGTCAAGCCCCTTCACTTGAATCCCACATACCTGCAAGGAAAGCAGGCCAATACAGTGGAATGTGGTCGGTAGCTTCAGAGCAGAAGGAAGCTTTATTGCACAGGTTGAGATGTCCTCCTGGCTAGGGTATGAGCTAGAGGCTAAAGCCCAACCCCATTTTTACATGACCCCCCTCCCCCACTGCAATGATGGCAACAGTGGCTGGCACCAACTGCTATTGTGGTGCTGTTTATTGTGTTTTAGTATCACCACAACACCGTGCATGGCACTAAACCGGTGTGGATGCCATCATGTGTCTGGATGCTTTTATGAACAAATCAGTGCTTTCCAATCACTTCAGCAAACCTGTGTTGAAATGTAAACTGCGGTTGATTGGCAAATAAATAACAGAGACTCCAATTGCCATGAAGCACCTACTGCCAGGTTGCTATCAGACAGTGCAGTATATCATACAGTATATTTAGTCGTCCCAGTTTTGCTGCTGCATGTAAAGGCTTGAGACTGTGCCACACAAATTTGTTGTCTATCCTCCCCCTACTCAGAGTATGTGGGTTAATGTCTTTTTAGATTAAGTTTGCTCATCTGTTTGTTTTGGTTTACATCTGTCACAATTGTTACACTACCAGTAGAGCATGATGCAGGCCCCTGTATCAATGTAAAACACAAAAAGAAAATGCAAAACAGCGTGACAGTAGTCTGTAGATTGTGCAAGCACCTAGCTCTGTACTTATGTTGCACAAAAATTATGGTTAAGACTGCAGCAGGGTGTTTTCCACAGTGCTCGATAATGACTTTATTGATTAATGGTGTTGTCTGTCTGTCCTTCTCTTCTTAAGTCTGCCTGTATTCCCCTGTCTTTGCTTTCTCTCCCCGTGTGTGTGTGGTGTTGTGCATTTTGTTTTTGCTCTGTTGGCTATAGTGGGAGTATGCATCCAACATCTATTGGGGTTGGGCCGCCAGCCGATGGGTCAGTTTAGTGAGCTGTTAGCTCTTTGTCATAGAGTTCTGCTGATCTCCACGTTTTTCCCACCCCCCCCTGAGGCCCTCCCGGGAAGTGGTGCTGGTGACATCACTAATAGTAAACAATAGCTTTTAGTGGGAGCAAACTGGCTGTCCGATGTATGCTCCTCTCCAGGTCCACCAGTGTAGGTCAGGTACATTCAGGGAGGCTGGTCTTCGTTGTTACCCTGTTGGAGGAAAGTGTAAAGTTATGTCTGCGGCTAGTTAATGATAACAGGATTGCAGCTAACAAGTTTGTTATTGATCCATTGTCATTGATGCGAACACAGCTGTTGATTATGTGAATGATTTGATAATCACTCATTTAGTGTTGACGCTCACACTTATTATGCCAAAGTGCCCGTCACTGCGTAACAGAGGCCAAGATGATATCTTCAGTTTTTTCCCTGGCCAACAGTCCAAAAAATCAGAGCATTGCACTTACAATAAAAAGAAACCGAGACAACACATTTGAGATTCTGCAACTAGCAAATACTTGGTGTTCAAACAGGATGGACAATTCAGATCCAGTCTATAGCCTATTCAAAATTGTTATCAATTGATTTGATGTCATTCCACTAATAAACTAATTATGTCAACACTAAATGATGATAATGGGGCACTAGAGTTGATATGTGCCTTACTGCAGTGGAATTTGTTTCCTTGTGATGAACATTTTCACGAGAAGCTCCGACAGCTCGGACTGCTTGTATGCGTCTCCTGTATTTGGCATCCCTCCCTTATAATGCAGTATGCTTTTACTTCATCTAGTCAGCACTGATAGTAGGGAAGCTGTGTCAGCTGCTCTGAACTGTGCATTAAAATGAGTATCCAGAAGTCATTTAAAGCCCTGATCAGATGTGCAAAGGCTCCAGCTTAGCACAGCAGCGGAGGATGGTGGTATTTATACTCTTGACATGTGTGCTGCAACTGAAAGAATGAGATACAACTTTTGCAGGTTGGGAAAAAACATACTCTAGCTCAAATCAAACCCAACTCCTGAAATGAATTGATCAACAATTATTGAAGGTAGCAATCTGTAGTATCAGCAGCTGATAAGATACCATGTCATATCCAGGTAGTACAATTAAATCTTTTTTTTTTATGGGAAGTTGCTGAGTGAAAGATAACTCCCTACATTTTGTGATTCCAGTTTCTCCAGTATGAAGATTAGTCACTTTTCACAGTTTTACATCATAGTAATTAAGTTAAGAAAAGTTTTGATTGTTGGTTGAACAAGAAAAGCTAGTCTATTCAAAGAACACATCACCTTGGGCTTTTTAAAATTATGGTGTTCATTACTGGCTAGTGTATTGTGTTACACATAGTTAAGAACTTATTAAAGTAATAATAGGAAGATTAGTCAACATTGAAAAGCTTGTCAGGTGCTGTCCTGGTTCTTTATACTGTGTAATATTCCCTATCCAGCTGCAATTGTAAGAGTGCAAGTTCCCTAAAGGCAGTGATGTTTCAAGATTGTGAAGGAATTCACTTTCTCCCTTATTTTAAAGTCAAGAGCAGAGAGAAAATCCTGTGAATCATTTCTAACTATAGCATACCCCTACTTGTTGTAGCCTGTAGACCTTCCTTTTCCATTAAAACACTTGTCACAGCAATTTAGATCACAGCAAGCTCTTGTCAGCCTAAATATCACCAGGTCATTGCCAGCTGATGCATTCTTATTATTTCTTGGCTAATTATGTGATAAAGGTGGTATCTCAACGCTGATTTTGTTTTTAAATGCATAGTAAGTGTAAACATGCTCCAGGTTGTACGCAGGTGTGCAAGACCCATCTTCCTACCCCACCTACTTATGAGTTAGAGAGCAAAACCATACAGTTGAATTATTTTGCAGTTTTAATTTCAATTAAAATCAAGGGTGTTTGTTTACAAGGCTGTTAAACAATATATTTTACTCAGAACATTTCTTTTTACAGAACCTCTTATGTGTAAAACAAGTGCCAATTAAAGCACATCTTTTATACAATATGGTGCTAAAAATACCACTGCACCAAAAACACCAGTATAGTCTTAGGGTGTGTTTCCAAATACTGTGTTTTTCTGAGCACCAGCATCTTTTTGGTTGCTCCCAATGAGAAGAAAGCATGTGTGGCCACCTCTAAAAAAGGCTCTGTACCCAGCTTCTTATTTCTAAACACCCCACCTTTTTTGCGTGGCTGCTGCAAGTGCTACCAGTTGTATATCTCTGAACTTTTTAGAAATGCAATGGTGTCATCACTCTTGCTCTTTGTCAGGGAACCTATCATATGGGGCAGGACACGTCACCCTGGTAACCAGGAAGATGGAGTAGAAATATGTTTTGGTTGTGTCTATCCAAGCTATATGATATGTCAGACAAAAACTATCATAACAAGGACAGAGAAGCTTTGTGGGTGCACATTGGCCGGGCATTGAACGTAGCTTGTGAGTGTTGTGCTTTTATCACCATACTGATATGGTGATATCTTATACAAACTTGATAGCTGTGTAGGCAACTGTGTGTTAAGATAGCGTCATCAGAAAACACACTGGGAGCACCTTCTTCTATAATGCGCTGGGATGAAGTGCTCTGTAGCGCCCTGCCAGCGCTTAACGGCCAGAGAAAAACACCATATGGACACAGGCCCTTTTGCAATCAAACACAATCGCTCTGCAATAAGTCCTACCTTTTATAAAGAGTATCATATTAAGAATTGATTCAGATTGTGTCAGAAGGGGGTTGATTCAATTCTATGGCAAAGTGGGAGGTTGTGGTTTGTGCTGCTGCATTATACTGAATGGTGTTTAGGATGTTTTCTCCTTCAAGGATTAAATATTAGTAAGTATAAAAGCTCTAAGAGGTCCGTATTGATCTGTTGCAGGTACATAGCTTTCAGTAGTCACAACTTGATCCTGGTGTTTTATTGTATTTATACAGTATGAGTGGCTGCACAACTTCCTGCAGTTTCATGAGAAACTGGGTAATTGATTTGTGCAACAGCTTGGTATCAGACCTTGTAAGGGGTCTGGGTGTTTCTCACATTCAAAATTAGAATAGTTGGTGGTGACATGGTGCATCTAAGACTTAGGCCCTGTTAACACCGGGTATTAACATGTGTTTTGGGTGATCAGATCACAAGTAAACAGCTCCAAGTACAAATGTGAAGGTGCCTGATGTGTCTTCAATGCGTCTCGAGATCCGATCTCTCAGCCCACATTCAGAGGTGGCCTGGGCTGCATATGGCCACATTGTCTCAGCAGTGCGGATACTGATGTGTCCTGGGCCACATTGAAGGTCCGACTATACAGCTGACGTCTTTGATTATCCGACTCTACTTTTCTCCTGCCGAGTGGTTAGTTCAACATCTGCCTGGTTTGAACGAACTAACACAGCAGCTGTTTGATGGTCACAGCGAGCTCACACCAACAGCGGAATGACTCTATCAACCCTGTCATTTAGCCGGTTAATAACCTTTAATTAACGTTAAATGTGTGATGCTAATAGTTAGCATAGTCACTGTGTGCGTGCGGGCAGACTCTCACCAACTGTCCCTGGCTGTTTAATGGTCCAAAGGAACTCGCACCAATACCGAAATGGTTCAACCATGTCATTTAACCCTTTAATAACCCTTGAGTAACGTTACAAGTGTGATGCTAACAGTTAGCCTGGTCATTGTGTGTGTGCAGGCAAACTCTCACCAACTTTACCTGGCATGGAGCTCACACTCCTGCAGTAGTAGTTGCCCAATGGTCAAAAAGAAAGGATGGAAGCTATGTGTTAATTTGCATTTGGAGCGGGGAAGTTAGAGCCGATCAAATGTCGTCACTGGAGATTCGCGGAGATGCATTTTAATGCCAGGCAGACAGACAGATGTAAAGTTGTCCACTTGTGATCGGATAACCCAAGACACATGTTAATACCAGGTGGTAAAAAGCTCTAAGATGAATAGATTTTTTTATGTCAAGATAGTGAACACTAATTAGACAATTACAAGTACAGCTACTCTGAAATAGATGCTACCTTCATGTTTTCAACACCTGCCATCACTACAACCACCCACAGACACATTCAGGTTCAAGGCACCGGTTAAAAGGAAATTGATCCATAACAGCAGTACTCTGATCCCTTTCCAGCATCAGTCCCTTCTTCCTGGAACAGTCATCCTGCGTTCTGTCTCATGTCCGACTTTTACCCCACCTACTTAGTAATGTGAATTATGGTTTTAAAGGCCAGTACTAATTAAGTGGCGCATCATCTTTCCATGTTGTCATTTCACCTTGTTCCACCCTGGAGTTATTCTACCGTTGCAATTACAGTTGTCAGTGGTGCATTTAACACAGTGCTCTGGAAATAGGTTTTTGAATTGACAACACATTTTCGTTAAGGTAGCAAAACTGTTGCAATATCCTCCGAGTTTTACTTATGTGTGTAAGAAAAGCTTGGTTTGAAGCACAGTATTTGTAGAATTGCATCATTGTAATTGCAACTACCGAAAGTAGACACAGAATGACTGACCAAATTCTTAGTTTTGTTTATTTATAGACTGTAAATGAAGACCTGAGGAAGACTCTGCTCACACCTGGATGTCACTTTGGCAGGCACACACCAGCTCTCACTATACTCTGTTCATTCTTGTCAGGTTCCATTTCACCCTTTTTCACACACACTCTCAACTGCATCCATCACTTACACCATTCGTTGGTTTAATCAGTCCCCTTCTTCCATCATCACCACATTTTCATACTGCCTTGCGTTAGGGAGTATTTACTGTTGTATTTTCAAGTTTGTCTTCACCAATTAGCCAAGTTCAAATGAAAAGTGGTTTATCCCAGGCCTTTTGTGTGTTATTTAAAGGGTATTAATATTTTTCTTTAGTTGTCCTAGTCGAGACAAACCAGGCTAAAAGGACAGAAATGAATTCCCAGATAGCAAAAGAGAGGGAGATGGCAGAGAGGATATGCCCCAGGGGAAGTGATGTTGGAGTGTGGTTGAAGTCTAGGCATTAGCTGGGGCTCTGATTGCTGGGGGAGTTGGGGTCTATCACCCAGTCCTGTGATGCTGATGCTTGTGGACACCCTCTACAATCCTTCCCTGTTAGCCGATAGAGCTTCAGGGCCCAAACATTACTTTCACTTCACAAAAGACAGGATCACAACAATAGAGAAAAAGGGGACAAGGGTAGCGAGCTGTCTTGTCCAAGTGTCATGTCCTCACATGTCCATTTAAGGGGATTGCAGCCATGAACTAGGGTAGTGCCTTCAAGCTAACTGTGACACTTGTGAAGCCACGATATTCTGCAGACTGCACAGTGGCCAGAGATGTGATGCTGGGGATATATCTTGTATTTCTTGCTGTTAAATCCTTCTTTGACACTACATTGATTTTGTATGTATACAAGCAATACATATTTGTCCTTTTTGTAGGTGCACACATATGCCTATGTAATCTTTGTGGGAGGAAATGGGATGGTTGATGTGAATGAGCAGCTGTAGTTGATTGGGTGTCTAATTGGGTTCTTGGGCTCTAATTGAATGTTGTCTCTGTGTGTTGGGAGAGACTGTACTGTAGAGAGAGACCTGCAGCCTACCCCAGCACTGTGATTTATCTTACACTGCCTGTTTCTGCTGATTCAGGGGTGACTAGACAGACTAACACATCCCGACTCTTTCTCTACAAGAACCAGTGTCAGTACACAGGATCTGTCACCAACCTGCAGTCAGGTTAAGTGGAAGACACTGCTTTCTGCATGGCTTCAAATTCTTTTGATAGCTCGGATAGGAAAAAGGAGGCTGAGGAAGAAAAGGTGTAGGGTTGCACTGTCCACACGTACAAGGGTATTTTTAAAACAGGGTTTTCATTTCATTAATTCTTAAAGAATCCCATTCACACAAGCACTCACACTTACATGCAGCTTGAGAAAATCGAATTATTGGCTTAGTCCGACTGAAACCAGACTTTTTAATGCATGTAAACAGCTTAGTCCGACTGAAATTGGACTATCCCTCGCTCCACTAACACACCTAGATAATTTGATTGAAAATCGAACTATTGCTGCATGTATCCACTTAGTCCGACTGGAGTCAGACTCGGCGTTCTGTGCATGCACCACTTTTTCTTTCGTGGGCTTTCACCCAGAAGAAGGAGATGACGCAGCAGCAGTGCAGTAACTCCCGGAAAACAAACAAATACCATGGCGACCGAGAAGCAGAGGACGCACTTCTGGACGGGCGAGGAAACTACATTAATGCTTCGACAGCTGAAGGAGATAAACATTTTGAAGTTTATGGATGGTATGAAAACGTGAAACGCAGATTTATATAAAAAAGTTTCTGAACAAGAACCGGAACTAGTTCAATACGCATGATATTAAAAAGGACACAGCGCCGCCCATCGAGGCGGAGTCAGACATACTTGATCAGAAATTCGATTTTCTTTTCTGCATGTATACTCAGACAAGACAAGAAGTCCAACTTGACTGATTAGCCGAGCTATGAGCTTAGCTCGACTACTGCGTGCATGGAAATGTACTGACTGTTGTGAAAAAATTCTGTCCAAAGAAAAACACAATTAAGGCGTTGTCAAGAGCCTGCCAACCCAACAGGCAGCAAAATGACCCTCACCTTATAGCCACGTTAAGGAGAAGATGATGTTGAATAATCAAAAGCCTGAAAAAAAGCTATTACAGAAAGGCTACCTGTAGCAGTGACCTCCGTAGGGCATTCTGACACTTCTGTTCTTCAGTATATTGAAAGAGTAACTGTACATCTATGTGCAAACATGTAAAAGGTCCTGTTAGCAACTTTAGAGCCAGCACTTTATTCACCACATCTACCGTTGCACGAAATGTTGCCTAAGGATAGTGGCATTAGTGGAGTTTCTCAAAATCTTTACCCTGGAAGGAGTTTTGCAAAAAGTCATTTACCTAAAATGCAGTTTGAACTGTCTTGTCCACTTGCCACTGTGTCTATTTCAACCAGCCACTCAATAGATTACCATTTTTTGGCTGCAGCCACTTGCATATTTTACCAGCATTTGACTGGTGGCTGGTGCTAATTTCCAACCCTGATGTGTGGCCAAGGCCTAAAACATTATCCTTTCAAGAATCTTTGATTTAGATATGTTGTCCCCTAAATGTCCTGATGATTTCCTGTAGTTATCAATCACTCTGTCATCTTGCACTCACAAAGCTGGATCTCCTTGGTAATGTAATGGATGGAACATGTTATCGCTTTGGAAAGAATGAGGTATCCGTAACATCATCATAGGTGTGCTTCTAAGAGCTTTGAATACATCTTTGAGATCATTGCAGAATACCAGATGATACACACAAAGTCTGTCATCCCAGGTGTTTATGTTTCCCTCACAGGCACTTCAGCATACCCCATGCTGTACTGCTAAAGTTAACAGCTAAGTTGAAGCTAGTTTAAAAAAGTTACTTGTGGATTAGAAAAGTTATCAGGTTTTTTTGTGACAGGGCTCATGACCAGCAGCAGTCTGGACAGTGTAGCATGTTGAACCACCTCTTTTCCTTTCCCAGTGCTGGAGGACAGCAGACAGCATAGCGTGAAGAAATGTCTATCCCCCGGCCCTCATGTCAGGAATCCTGATGAGGTTTATTGGGGCAGAAAGGGCACTGTTTTCCCCCTGAGGCTGTAGCTTGAGCTCCAGAGCTATTGCTCTTGTCTCTCTAACACACCTCTCCCTCTCTCTTTCTCTCTGTGCGTCTGTCTCATACACTCACTTAAAGCTCTTTTTCTTTAAACCCAGTTTACACAATAGTGTATGAATACACTGCTCAGGGTGCACATTGAGTGCATCACTGTGTTTGATATTGAAATAGTCTGCAATACAGAAGGTAGTTTAAAGAGGAGTATTACTGTGTGGGTGTAGACAACTTCTTTCTCAGTGACAGGGAGTGGAAAGCAGTGACGTAATGCTGGTTGTGTATTTGTGTGTGCACCCACATTGTGTGACTCAGGTATATAGATTAGATAACAAGCTGTGAGCTGTGTGTGTGTGTGTGGGTGTGTGTGTGTGTGTTTTCTCCCATTGGCAGGCTGCACAGGAGACTGTATCATTACACCATTGAGATAGAATCACAGACCAGTTTTAAAGAGGTGGCATGAATGGCTGGCTGAAAAGGAGACGTTGCCAGTTCCATAGGGTAACGTGGCAGGCCAGTGGCATGACTCAGCACAAAACCCAGCTGAGGACACTGTGCCGTCACCACAGAGCTGCACTCCAGTCCTGCCAAGTTTCCCAGTATAATCTGACATCTGAGGATGTTTTGCAGGGTGCAAGGTTATGCTGTATTTCACCTCCTGGAATGAAACACGCCTCAGTCTGATCTCTGCAGCCTGCAGGCAACTCCCAAACTGTCCAATCTTCTCCTAGTGTTAGACAGGCCCCACCTCTCAAAGCCCCAACAACACCTGTGCTGAGAGCTGTGTTGCTCTGCCTCTGGTAGTAGTTTCTTTTTTTGTGTTGGCTCTTTTATTAAATCAGCTGCTTGTAATAAGCTTTCAGTTATACTTTTATATATATATCTCTCTCACTGTGTCTAAGAGGAACTGAGAATAACCTGAAGTGCTTCCCCTGAATCTTGCTTGAGCTGGTCTAGTTCCTTTTTGTCCACTGTTTTCCTTCCTCTTCAGTTTGGGAGACCCGTTCACAGAAATGGCTGTGTGTCAGAGTCTTGCTCCCTCAGGGCTGTTCATCCCTCCCTCCTTCACTACTTTTTCTCTCTCATGGTCTGGTCTGGTCCCGGCCTCTCTCGCTGCCACTGTTGCTGCAGTTGGCCCAGCTCTGCCACAGTTTTCCATCAAAACACCAAACCTCAATGGAGCATTCAAGCCCAGGCCCGCTCCAGTGCTGCCCCTCCCTCCCATCCCACCCTGTTCTGACTCTGCCTTCTCTCTCCCTTTCTCACTCCCTGCACATTTAAGGGCCCCGTCCAGGAAGAGGTCCCAGCTTAGACGCAGACTTTTATAGCTGGATCTGAGGAATGAAAGCGTTGAGGGAAATTGATTCTTCAACGCTGTCTGTAGGTTTTCAGGAAAGAAAGTTTTTGTTTTAGCATGTTGTTGTCAGAGGTTCTGTCAAATAATCTAAACTTAAATCCACAGAAGTAAAACAGCTACCATTAGTCAGTGTTATTCAAGTAGAAAGAGTCACAATGTCCAAGAAAACATTTTTTGAAGTGCTGCAGCAGAGCAAAGCTTCTATAGGCTGTAGGTTGATCTAACTTGACTCACGCGATTATATAAGCCTCCAAATACTGTGTGATAAGTGATATTAATGATTAAATCCCACGCTTGCTGAGAATAAATTGTATTATCAGTACTGTTCACTAAGTATCTCACAATATAAGTGTGGATTTCTAGCATTGCAACTAATGCTTGTTTTTTGATAATCTCTTAATTAATCATTTAGACCAATAAATGTCAGAAAATAGTGGAAAATTGGCAATAACAAAACCCAAGCTGACGTAGTTAAACTGCTTGCTTTTGTCAACACCAGTCCAGTATCCTAAAATATGACATTTACTGTCAATAAAGAGTAACACAAGTTGCAGTTGCATTAAAATGATAACAATAATTGCATCTGTATAGTACTTAATGCTGAAGCACAACTTACTTCCCAGATTAAATGAAATTAACATAAAAAAATCAGAGATCCATGAAAGCCGCCCCTGTATGACAATAAAAGGTTACCATGAGAGCACATATCTCAAACAGCACTTACACAATACATTTACAGATGGAGGTGCAAGTGCAAAAAAGAAATAAGGATAAGGGAAATAAGCTGATGTAAAACAGGTGAAATTTAAGTAAAGGAAATAACCACATATATCAACTGATAAGATACAAATACAAAAGATGATGTCATACAAAGCAATAGAATGCCAATAAAAGAACAGACTTGACTTAAAAACGTATAAAAGTGCAAACTATATGGAAGTTCATGTAAACGTACTCACATGATGATACCCAAACTTGGTACAGACTTTAAATATGTAAAGACAGTAACGTTAAAACATGATGTAAAGTGTAGGCCGTCTTGGAAAAGTGAGTTTTTAAAATGTTAAGTCAATGTTGATTTAATTTTCTGTCAGTCAACTAACTGTTCCAACTCTGGTATGTTCTTAGTTATCATATAAGTTATTTATTGTTCTTTAACAGAGTAGTAGAGTGTTAAAAGTATCGTTAGGAAATAGAACAATAAACTACTGTTGTCTACTGGACAAAGAATTCACTGCTAATGTGGAGCCATTGTGATAGTTTACTACAGATATACTGAGTAGCTGTGTGAGCTATGAGTGTGTATCAGTGATACTTTTCAGTAAATATTACCAGTTAGCTTCACAGTGACTGTATCCAGCAAGATACTGGGACACTGGGACAAACATCTCCTCTCAGAAAATGTATAGTCATAATTACACTATTATATTTTCCAGTGGCAAATACAACTGTGTATATGCATTATTTTGCCCTGGAAGCATGTATGATTTATTATCCATGCTATCGTTAGCATACGCTTATATTAAAAGCACCCTTTAAAAAGTGCAACCCCCTCTCACCCATATCCATTGCATTGTTTACGATCTACAGGTTAGCATAGCAAGTGTCATGCTAATCCTGCATTTATATTGTACTAATGATTGTGTCCTAATTGCAGTATGTCTCTCTCCAGTCTTTATGGTTTGCAATGAAATTCAAAAAGGCAGGGAATGTGAGGATTGTGCTCTTCTTCTTTTTGAATTACCAGCATGAGTGCGCATGTCGTGTGTATTTAATGGTCCTTTTTGAGAATGTAATGGAGGCGAAAACAAAACAGAATGGGAATTCATGAAGCTTGTAAACCTTTCTAATTGTTTGTAATGCGACCACATAAATCAGGCATAATGACTTGAGTTGTCAGTTAGCTGTGATGCTAACATCCAAGCTAATGGTGGTGCTTATGTCCTGCAGTAGAGACTGAAATACTTATTTGTAAATTTCCTATTTTCAAGCAGAGGACACTGTTGCTTCCACATTGTATGTAACTACTTTTTTTTAGTTTACTTTGCAATTTCAAAATAGCTATTACCCATTTCTGTCTCAGAAAGCTCCCATTGTAGCTCTGAGGAGGCATTTGTGTGTTTGTGATAATGAGGACACCATGTAGACTCTACTGTGTACAGGAATGCACAGAGATATGGTAAATGAATTTAACTTAATGAAATAACCATCGCTGCAAAGATGGATTATATCAGGTTGCAGCACTTCATTGTACCAAATCGTTTTAGTTACGTGGCATGCAATGTTGTACAAATGATTTGGCCTCTTTGAATTTCTGTTCAGTGGCATGTGTCGCTTATTAAAACGTGCACATCACACAGCTGATTGTTGCATTCAACAGTTTGTATATTTGGAAGCAGTTTCTCGAGATTGAGGTTTTCTTTGCTTCTCAGGTTGTGATGAAGTTTCTGCATCTTTTTCAGAAAGGTTCGACTGTCTCACTATCAGTACTGCTGTGTCGTGTATTCACACTGTGTTGCTGGCGGCTTGTCATTTTATTATTTCTTTCAGTTTTCTTTCCAGCACCCATTTTGCTGTTTTAAAGTGAAAATCGGCAGTGTGGCGGCAGCAATCTGACCACCCAAGTTTAGAGCTGTCCTTAGAAAGTTTTTATTTTATTTTACAAAACCTTTAATTTTATATTAACATTGGAAAAGTGGTTGTCAACCTAAAAATGGTTTCCAGTGATCCAGATCTGGTTGCAAGGGGCAACTATGGATATTTTACACTCACTCAAGTGGTTTGTGTGTTTTTACCAACTTCTTCCAGAGGCCTGGCAGTTCAGGATTCTGTAAAAGGGGATATTTTTGGTTTGCACATTTAGAAATGCTGTATTTTGAGAAAACTGAGCATTTCGCTGTATATTTATTGTAATTGTGAAAATCACAGTATGTTTAATATCCTTAAAACATACACAACAGCAAACCCTGTCACTTAATTTGTGAGCAGCCTGCAACCTTCTGTCGCATGATTAGGCTACCTCTTTTTGGCTAAACTGGCTGTTTCTAGACATGCTTTTTCTCTTTTACTCTTTTCCAGTCTGTCTACCTTGACTTTCACTTTCTTTCTGCCTCTCCCACACCTCATACGCCACTGCTCAGGACTTCTTGTTCCTGTGTCCTCTTGTTCTCTTTGAACTGTTTTAACATGTACAAAACTATTAAAAAAAACGTATCACAGGGGTACAACATTATTTCTGAAAGCATGCTTCATAAGTCTACTTCAGCATATAGCCAGCCGGCTGCATCATCCAGCCCCTCAGAGCTCGGTTTGCCTGTCACGTTTTCATTTGTTCCTGTATGATCAACCAAAAACAACATCTGCCTACTCAGTTTTGCCGTCCCTGAGCTTGAGCGTACTCATGTCCCAGTTCACTGTGTGTGTTTATGTGCTGACTTTTCCATCTCTCCAATTCAGAGGTTTCTTAGGGAGTGGGCTACTTAAAGCTAGGTTTTTTTCTTCTTCTGCTGGAGGCTCTGGAACTTATTACAGTCTGAGGCATTTTCATAAACGGGCCATTCAGCTGCCCCTGCATGGCTCTGAATGGGACACACTGTCGCCAGGAGAAAGAGAGTTAATGTGGGCTAGTTAGTCGTGAGTCCTCCCTATTACGGAAGACTGGTGTAGTTATTCTTACTACTGTTTTGTATACTAAGGCTGTGTGCATTTAGATTTTAAAGAACGCCAGGGCAAGTCAGAGTTACATCCCATTTATTATTGTCTTTGTCTGTTTTACATTTCCTGAGGCATTTTGTGTCAAACCTTACTTGAAGTAAACTGTTGTCACGCCTAGTAAATAGGCCCCTGAATAAAGAGATGTGGGCTCGACAATAAAGTATAAAAAGGTATTTGTTTTTGTGGGATTATTTCCTGGCTGAGACACCAGTCTTTTCCATGCTTTCCACGTCATTACAATAAAAAATAAAGCTGAATCTAAATTTAGGCTTTATGGTAACTACGTAACAATATAACATTTAACCCAGCTGAAGTGCTTTTTCATACGACATGAAGGAGAATAGCAAAATACTGCTCCCTCTGAGCTATGCTGATTGTGCAGACCCCACCAGGAATAATGTAGAGCTGTGGGGCTACACGTATAATTGGCACAACTTCATGAGTGTTCAGGAGATTTTCCGTTTCAGTGGAAAGTGAGGTAAAGATAAAGTATATGAGTAGTGTTGCCATTTCAATAGCTTTGGGATAGATTTACCTTCAATGTCTGAAATCTAAAACATAAAGGGTAATTTGCCCATTTTAAAGAGTAGTTTATATCTTTATTTATCCCTTATAGACTACTGGAGTTGAGACTTTTCAGTCCTCTGCAGTGTCAAAGTAAAGAGGGAGACCTCAGTATTTCGCTCTGAACTACTCTGAGTCCAAAAGGCTTTATCCTAAAGATAAGATCGAACACCTGCAAGCATTAACAGTGCAGGATGTCCTTAAATCTAAATTGTCATTTCAATTTGCGTCTGCCAAACAGCAAATCAATAAAAAAAAATAAAAAAAATCTCTAACTTCCTGGAAATCATGGCCTTTTCCAATACGGTGCTGACAGTATCCCAAAATTATTTCATCACTACATCACTCTGTGGCAGTAATCAGTCTCAGGGCAGGCTGCCTCGAAGGAAACAGGCCATGGATGTGATTAGGATATGATTATTACAGTCAAGTCATGATGTCTGTGAGGAGCTAAATCACGGCACACACACACATACACACACAGCTGAGATCTGAGAGGCGGAGGACATTTGACCTGGAAAAGGCTTTAATCTGCAGCTGAAGAACTCTGATGTTTGATCAGGATTATCATGTTTACCACTGTATGGGTCTCAGGGGAAGCTGTCAGCTTGGCATCTTGTTTTTCACCCTCCATATAAGCATAAAGAGCTCAGCTTTTGTGTACTTCGTCACATTAACAGTCTTTCACTTCATTTCTTTGAGGTACTGATGGTCCTTCTGTTTTATCTTGCAGGTTTCCCAAGAAAGCAAACAGGTAAGAAGCTGTGTTTTCTCATATTTTCTTGCAAAGATATATGCGTGTTTATGAGTAGGTAATCCTGTGGCCACACACACGTACACACCAGTGATTCACTTACACAGAGCTCCAGATGAGGGAAATGAGGCAGGTTTTACTAGGAACTGGTGTGCTGCAACACAGAAGTCTTCAGAGCTTGGACCAAACACCCCCCCCACCACTCATGTACACACACGCACACACATACACACATACATACACAGTGAGGGACAAAGGGGTCCCTCTTCTGAGGGCGGTCCATCACTGCCTTTCACTGTGAACAGAACAGTGGCCTTTCACAGTTGGGGCCGGTATAGGCAGAGGCAGCCATACATAGCCTCCTGAGGTTCAAGCCGGAGTCTGGCCTTGTAGCACCTCCTCTGAGGAGCGTCCTTTCTCTGGCCTTGCTCCCTGGGCACTCAGCGGAGCGGCTCCACATCCTCTCTGGCTGTCACATTATACAGTAGACACACTCAGCACGATTCATACACTCGGAGGTCCTCTCGCCACATTATTCTCAATGCTGAAGTGAACAATTGCTGGTTCTGTGTGTTGTTGTAATTCCCCCTAAACCGGCACTTGCCTGCATCTTGTGCACATATAGGGTAGTAGCACAGCAAGACGATGACACTGCCCGTAAAAAATGCTACTCATGAAAGACTACAGTGTTACGTACGGCAGCACATACTGGATAAATGCCAATGTTTAACCACCTGTTTGTGGTGGGAGTGCCTGTTCCTCATGGCTGTTTCTCTTTCTCTAGAACCAGCAGCATTCTCAGTAAAGACCACCCCCCAGACAAGAAACCCAAAAGTGACAAAACCTCACTTCCCTCCAATGAGTTTGACCCTACAGGTAACTTCCCACTTTCATTTCCAGGCTCATACTCCTTTTCAGTTTTTCTTATTCAATCTTTTTCTTTTACTCTCTGCTCTCAGCCTTTTTCATCATGTCCCTCTATCTCTGTATGCATCACTTTATCTGACTGCCTCAAACATTTCTTTCTATCCCTTTCACCCATTTCTCTCTCTATCTTTCTCTGACACACACACAGTCTCATAAAACAATTGCTCCGATGACGGTTTGCTTGATGCACAAGGCATGCTGGGATGGTGAAAGGTGGTGTGTGTATCTTGCTCTATGATTTGTGCTCTCTCTGAAACTGTACATTCATTTTACTTGTGTGGTCTGATCTGAGATAATTGTTTGAGTCCTACCACTGGAGCCTAACAACTTATTGTGAACGGTCTGAACAGTTTTTTTGTGTTAACTCAACTAATGGACAGTATGATATGTCTTTATTGGCTAAGTCTGCATTACGCTGCACTATACCAACTGTTTGGCTGAAGCTTATGTTACGTTACATGTTGCAGGTTTTAAGCGGATAAGCAAAGAAAGATTTTATTCTAGGACCTTAAAACTTGCAGCTGCGTGTTTCATGTCCACATGGTTCTGGTAGTTTTACATAAATCAGTGCACTGTGGGTTTTGTATGTTCAAAGTGGTTGGGTGGTCTCGATGCATACTTGAAGGGCACAAAAAGCCACTAAGCCTGTTATGCACTCCAGCGTCAAGTTTATTGCATGGTGAGATTGTTAGGGTTCAGAAAGAGACTAGTTTGATATGGTGACACTCCCTGTGGTATTTGTCAGCAATCAGGGCATTATGATTTGAGATATGACTGAAGCTTCTGTATTCAAAACAAAATAGAAAATCCGTTGCACCACATGGTGGCTTATCTCTGTATGATGCAACAAAACATAGACAAGATGTGCTCTCTCAGTGGTTACACAAGGCATGCACTTTGCTGCCTGTTTGTGTGAAGCACCACACTAAAACCTTTTTCCATGTATTTCTCTGATGCTTTGGTCCATTTTTGGAATGATGCCGTGATAAAACCCACTGCAATGTAACTACAGAGAAGCAAATGATTCTTTGTTCTAGGGATGCACCGATTCATCAGCAGAACATCAGGATATATAAGCCGATATCTGCCTTGCTGACTTTCATCAGCCTATCGGCAAATACGATGACATTCTCCAATGGCAGAGGCCTTTTTTGTTGTTGTTATGTCATATCAATTTTGTGCAGGCTAAAAGGCAGGGCGCGAGACAAAGGACACCGTCCCAGAGACGATAGAAAACGTGTTTGGGACAAACAGAGATCTTCCCTGGGATGCCTTTAGGATGAAAGGAAGCAGTAAACTCACTATTAAAGCATCAGGGGACGCACCCTATTTTTTCCTCTCATAATGCTCCATTGTGATCGATAAATCTGTGTTGAAATTGGCCCAAGGAGAGCTAGTTAATGTTAGCTATTAGCAGCTGGCGACTAGAACTAACAGTTTGCCAAGGTTGCATTGAGTAACATTAGCCACTTTCCTTCTAACCCTTGCTAACATATGGCTTTTGTATGCAGTGGGAAAGGTCACAACTGGACACAGGTATTGATCAGCTCTGGCTCCAGTCAGCATTAATGAAAATACAACCTGGGAGAAGGCGCTACTTTTAGCCCCGTTTCCAACAAGACGAGCCACCACAAAATACCGTTCATCTCTGCCCAAGCAGTGCTCAAACATCGTTCCAAATTAGTCTATACCAAGTTTGAAAGAGAGTAACAGATATATAAAAAGAAGTAACCACCACAACATTTTCACTGACCTCCATGCTGCTTACTACTAATTACTACTGCTTCGGTCCACATGGTACATATCATCATCCACCTATTAGGGTTGGGTACCGAAACTCGGAACTTTTGTACTTTTGTACTTTTGTACCGATTCACGTCGGTACTACCGAGTACCGATTCACTTAAAATGAATTGGTGCCAAATTTCAGTACCTGAGGTGGAGGCGGAGCAAGAGTGCATGACTCGCATCTCAGACTCAGCAACAATGGCGAGAAAAAAAATGTGCAGACAAAAGTTAACGTGCAGCACTGTTCCTAAATGTTCTCAATAAAATGTTGAAACTGAGAAGTTTAGACTTTATAAAGTACCGAAATAAGGTACCGTTTGGTACCGGTACTGAATTCCAGATACCGATACCGTATCGGTTCAATTATGAACGGTACCCAACCCTACCACCTATGTTCGCAAGGGTCCACATAAACCTCTTGTAGACGTCTGCATACAGCCCATTTTTTGTGGCCATGCAGGTTCTACGCATAGCATGCGTGTTGAAGGTGCATGCTCTAAACCCTGGTTCCAACTCCAATCCAGTCCAAAACACTGTGGTCAAGCTGGCAGCAGCTGCTGCATTGTGGTGAAGTTGATTTTAAGTTGGATATTTGAGAGACGTTCACTCTGGACCCAGCAGCATCTTCCTAGTTTCAGTTTTACCTGACACTGGCCGTAGAAGGATGGTAAACTCACCTTGCAGTCCTCCTGTTTACTGCAAGGCCTGCCGCAGACCCTCAATTGTACTATGAATAGAAGAATTTGTTTTTGGGGCAAGAAAACTGAGTGAAAACAGTTGTTTAAGGGAGAAATTTGTTGACATTTTCACAGCAATGTAAAACAGGTAGCAGCATTTGTTTGCTGTTTTATCTAATAGAAGGTGATATGAAAGGTTGTTTTATAAATGCGTTTGATTGAATTTATTCTCATTAAAAGTTAGTGTAATGAAGGACTGAATGACTGTAAAACAGTTCAGTAATTTTTTTATCACAACTATTTTTTCACTTGCACAAAAGTAGGAGTAAATAACAACAAAAGCAAAATAAACAACAACAGAACAACAGTATTGACCATAGGTGAAAATGTATCGGTATCAGCCTGGAATTTTACAATCGGTGCATCCCTAATATATTTTATCAAGGCCTACATCTTTAGGTCTTCCATAGGATATTTCTTCTAAACATGACTCATGTTTAAGTCTGTCTTGAAGTTTTGCATGCCTGCATGGTTTTAGTCTGTGTTTCTGTTCATCCCTTTTTAGTTATCTGCAAGCTGCATGAACTCTTTAACAATCTCTTCCCAGTTTTCTCCTGATTGCACCTTTTCTGTTATAATTTCAAAGTGGTTTGGGTTTATTCGGGATGGGCAGGAGTAGTCTGATACTCTGGAAATGTATTCTAACACTGGCTCCTTAGACTCAAATGTTTCCAAATGATTCATGTGCAGTAATTATATCCTAAAAATATCCAAAAATATACTGGACATTAAAATAAGGCTTGGACCAAAACCGGTTCCTCCTGTGATATTGGCTGCAGCTTTGTTTTGTTTATTTTTATCAGCAGCTCTTCTGCAACAACTTGTAAAACCACCTTCTGGTGTTGACAGACAGACCTGAGAATGCATTGAGTGTAACGGCAGCGTCACCAGCCATGTCGTCTTCGTGCTAAAATATATTGCATTATTAGCATACAGGAGCCCTAATGTGAAGGCTCAGTTCCAGTTAAGTAAGGCCACTGAAGTATTTCCAGACTATTTTTGGAACACAAAGCCCCAAATGCTTTTAATTTATGAAGATTGTGGTGCATTTTAAAATCTAATCTGCACTTATACTACTTAGGCTTGTGATTTTAATGCAGAATACAAAGTTTGGAAAAGTTGCCCTGTGTTATTGAAGTCACAATGAACCGTTAGAGTGACACCTACAGGGGTGGAGGTATCTTATAAGGAGTACTTTCAACAAAATCCAAGCTAGTTCATTTTTAGTGGCTGCACTCCTGCCTGTCCAAACCATTATATTTTATTAAACTACCTTATTATTTTTTCATCTCCCATGATTGTTTCTCCCTCATGATTTTCTCTTTCCTGTTTTGTGTTTCCTTTTCCTTGTGTTGGTTCTTGTTCTGTTTGTGTGCGTGTGTACGTCGTGTACATGTGTTTGTTTGCTGCTGTGCTGTCTGCGCTGTGGTCTGCGTGGTGGGGGCTGTGAGCAGAAGCTCTGGTGGTGCAGAAGAGTGGCAGCAGCAGTGTGCTAGCAGAGGGGAAGCCTGAGTCCTGTGGTAAGATGCTCCTGCTGGAATGGCTGGTGTGACAGCTGCAACTATACATGCTTCAGATTGTGGTGTGAAATTGCCACTAGATGTTTGTTGTAGAAAGAGCGATAGCAGGGGAGATATATTTATTTCATTTATTTTTAATCATTATAATATTTCACTGCATGGTCGAAGGTTTGGATTGCATGCCATTATTAGTTGGGTGCAGAATAAATGCCAAGAGATCGTCTTAACTGGGATATATCATCATATGATTTAGCTGCCTTGTTACAACATGCTGAAAGGAAATATCAGTACACATTTTAAATTAGAATAATTTAGCAGACCGTTTTCTGCGTGTTTGCACTTCCCTGGCAACTAGATGTGTTCTGACATGTGGCTGTAACTAACTATTATCTTCATCTGCCAGTGATTTGGTCCATAAAATAGCAGAAAATAGTTTATAAGGCCCATCACAATTTTGTAAAGCCCAAGTTGGTGTCTTAAAATGCATTTATTTTTGATTTAGTCATTTCATAAACTGGAAAATACTTAGGTTCACTACTAATACAACAAATGAAAACAGCAAATTCTAACAACTGAGAAGCTGTAACTCGGGAATATTTGGCAGTTTTGCTTGAAAATGGTGGTTAATTCATTATTTCACCTCCACTTTGACATGTCAGTGATGAAAGGGATTATGGTTTAAATTATTATATTGTTCAGTGCAGTTACAAAGTTTAAATTCTGAGCAGTGTGTAGCATTCAGTGTAGCACTGTTGCAAGGTTTGGCATCATCGTTCAAGACAGCACAAAGCATACATTACCATTATTATGCACAGTCGACCTTTGGTGTTTCCACTCACCAAATGTTTGGTCTTTGTGCTTGATGGTAATGACTACAACTGGCTTCATAATTAATTTGCCAGGTTGTAAGATATTTCAATTTTAATACTTTCAAAAGAAAATATACTGTATGTTAAACTATAAAGCTATTACTTCCTTTCTGCTGTCCATCGATTTGCTCACTGAATTCTAGTCTTCTTTTCTTTGCCAGTATAGACGAATTCGGCAAGCGATTTGTGTATGCCGCCATCATTATGGACAGGCTACGTGACCATCACATCATATTGAAGGCGATCAATATTGATCGCCTTCAATATGATGTGATGGTCGTCTAAAAGGCGGTGTAAAATTTGCCCGACCCATCCGGAGCTCAGGTAATTTTGACCCTCAATCAGAGACCTGTAATTGACGTTTTTCTGGTCATCGGAGGCCAGGCAATCAATAAAATATTCTTGAATACCTAAAACAAAACACAAACACGTGTTGTTGTTGTTGTTTTTAGTCACGTAGCCTGTCCATAATGATTAAATGTCACTCTGCTAGCTTGCTAACGTCAGCACACGTAACGTATGCTAACGTTATATTACACAGTGTTTAATGATTATATTACACAGTGTTTAATGATACAGTCTGTTATCTCCCTATTACTCTAATCTTTCCTGCTTATCTCTCAAACAAATGATTAATTTCTAAATTAATATCGGTACTCATTTAAGATACCTTCATCCGTTACCGGAGGCCACTGTCTAACATCATCAATCCAGCTATTCATGATGCTGTCATTGTAGAGAGTCAGTTCACAATGGCAGCATAATGAATTGATGACTGACGCATGTCACCGCAGCAATGGCGCTGCCGCAAGATGGCTTCATACACAAATCGCTCGCCGAATTCGTCTATACATCTAAATACATCGCTTCCATCTTAATCCTTAAATGGACGGAGGTTTGATGGATGTTTTAGTAACTTTATCCTTCGCTGAGAAACGGTTACTAATGGAATCCATTGCAGAAGACCTAAGCAGCTGTGGTCAACACTACTTAAAACACATATTTTGGATTACCAGGATGCAGTCGTGTAGTTTACTTTAAACCATAATCCCACACTTAAGCGAGGTCCTAATATTGATATAAATTTCCAGTTAAATGATCATCTAAATGAGATTAGAAATTAAGCCGACACAGAAAATGATACTTACATGCTTGCGGGGATTTACTTTCTTTTAGAGTAAAGCCAAGCACCCACTGAACAAAGTGCTTTTTTAGAATCCACGTTGGCAGGGTCATTATGGAGCCTGAGAGTGTCCTAATAACCCTGTTCTCTGTCTTGCTTCTTACATCTTCAGGGACACCTTTTCTTAAATAACTGTCTTCAGTCAGGGCAGACATCGTTTAATTAAGATTTCCAGCAAAATGACTTCTATTGGGTGCCTGAGCTCACATGCGATGAATTATCACAACAACAACAACATTTAACTGTAATTCGAGATTGTTTGTTACCAGTCGGTCGTCATATTGTGTCCTGTGTCAAAATGGACAAGCTGGCATTGTGTCATCCACCAGCAAGAGCATTAATTGGTCAAGTGTGGCACAATGCATTGTGGTAGTTGTAGGTTTTCTACCTCCTGAGCAAAAGGGAATGCCATAGCCCCTTTCCTCTGTTTTCTCTTTTCATGTAGGACCAGTTTTAAAAGTATTTGTGTCTTACTTCTGCACAGACAGCCCATTTAAAAAAAAAAAAAAAACATCTCTCCAGCAGTGAAATACTTCTTTAAGTACCCATTTCTGCCGATGTCTAGTCTCTGCTTGAACACAATTTATCAAGACAATCCTCTCCTATCATATTAAACATAGCATAAATGCATTGGGTCACTGTTTGAACCAGTTATCGTCATTGTGTCTGGTCTTGCACCAATTTAGAATTGAAGATATGAACAGATACAAAGCCTTTATCATTGAAGAGCACTGAAGCTCTGAATTATTTTAAGCAGACTTTTAGATTTAAGGAAAGTAGTCTGACCTTTGTGTGCGGTATTCTAATGATTTTGGTTCCCTTCTTTTTGTGATTGTCGGGCCTAAGGTTCTCTGTTAGTGTTAAAGGTCAGTTTATAGAGTACATTTCCTTGTGTTTCAGCAAAGGGAGCCGATTACAGATCAGTCAGACCTCTGAATAATACATTATCTTAGATGGATTAACCTGATCAGTGATTATGTCAGCATTCCCACTCCCCTTTGGTTTCTAAATACCAGCCCAAAGATCTCTAAAATACTGTTTAGCATAAAACACAGGCTAAAGATCAACATCTAGAGGCAAATTCACACCAGCTCTTTAACACATTTGGCTTCATCTGTTTCATTGACACCCCTGCCCTCTCCCCCTTTCCCTTCCCCCTGCTCCCTCAGCTCTACCTAACCCTGTCTCCTTGCCCCTCCCCCCAGCCTGGGGCTTTTGCCTCCCCTAACCTCTCTCCATGTATTAGCTCCTGTTCCTTCCACACTCCAACCCCCACCCCACCACTGCCGTTATCGATCGACTCACCTCTCTGGTTGATTCTGCACAAGAAATCAGCTCAAGGGTCACCTCACTCAGTTTGGGTTACTCAAAAAATCTACGATAGTTTGCTTGCGTTGGAAAATATACTCAACTTCTTGTTCATGATAACATGAGACAACATTATTTTTATTTTTATTTGAGCATTTACATTATGTGTTTATTGTCTGTACTGTCCTGTAAGTCTAGTCAGTGTCAGCCAGACATCAGATAAGCTCTTATCTCTTAATGCTATGCTACATCTCATAAAAAACCTGAAAAGTAACGTTCCTCCTTCTGGCCTGTGAGTCGGCAACCAGAAATGTCTGGGATGCCTGACATCATCTCACACAGAAGGACCATCATCATTGGTGTTTACATTTTTAAGAGGATTTATTTCTATTGGTGGTGTCTTGTCACCAAATGAGTTAGGAGACAATGTGAAACTTTTTTTTCTATGTCCAAACTACAGTCGTTTAAGTGTTTGCTGGCCAGCCTTAGAACAACCTGTCTTTACTGCACATGCTTAGATTATGAGATGTTGTTGTCATGCTATCCTGACAACAGTCCTGATATGTTAAAGGTTATTTTCAAGCATGTCTTAAAACAATACTCACATGCCCATATGCACTTTACATTGAAAACATCATTTGATGCTGTGATTGTTTCTCATGTCCTTGTCTCAAACCAGTTTTAGTGTAAAGGCCCAGACACACCAATCCGACATAAAGGAACTAATGGTGACAAAGGCCCTCTGTTGGGTCGCCTCGTGTCGCCTGTGTCTCGGCCAAAAGTTGCACTTGAACACACCGCAAAGACTACACCAATGGCCAACTCACACGCATGTTCTGTGCCTGCGTGAGAGAGGATAACTCTGCATACCAGCAGTCAATGGTAGTCTGTATTTGTTATTCAAAAAGGGAAACTAGAAGAGCGACTGGACGTATTCGAGATACTGGTTAGCTAAGTAGCACATTAACAACACAGCCTGATGTTGAAAGAACAAACCGCATCTACGGTGCCCAACGAACAATAACACAAACCATTACAAACCATCTCTACTAAAGAGATCAATGGCTAATAAAAAGTTATCTGACTTTATATAACAAGTTTGTTTCAATCTCATGCCCTCTTAACTTTAGCCGTTCATCTTGTGCTCAGAGTCTGCCAATCAAAGTGATTTCAGTGATATCTCGACAATTCAACTTGCTGAATTGGCCAGAAAAAAGTCAGTATGGGCTGACTAGTGCCAACAGTTCGGGACACACTGCAAAAACTAGGGCGACAGACACTCACCGACGGCCCGCCATTGACCCACGACGAACCGTCAGCTTAGTGTGTCAGGGCCTTAAGTGAAGGGGCACAAAATCTCTTCAGTCAGTACGAACAGGAGGAACAAATATAGAGATCAGTAATTATTTTAAAGTACATATGGGCGTGAGAGTATTGTTTTAACAGACTTTAAATGAGGAGTCTAATCTCTTGTCCTTAAGTGAAACCCACCTGTGCAGCTTATACCAGAACTCACTCAAAAAATCACATTTAAAAAATAAAACCTGCAAAGTGTGATTATTGTCCTTCCGTCATATCCCTCCACCGTACATGTTTAAAGTTATTTAACATATGTGCTCAGGGTGAAGTTTTATATTTTCTTTTAGAAAGATTGTATTTGGTGCCCTGGCTCCAGTGAGTTAAAAGTACATTTCCTGTAGTGACTTCCTGGTCCTTTTGAAGACACTGTTGTTATGTCTCTCTGTCTCACTTGCAGGTCTGGTCCAGCGATGTGTAATCATCCAGAAAGATGAAAATGGCTTTGGGCTCACTGTCAGTGGTGACAACCCAGTGTTTGTGCAGCTTGTCAAAGAAGGTAAGGTGTGGACTCGAACTTAAAAGGAAGAAGAAAAAGACGTTGTTACAAAGACTACTTCTGGTCTAAGCATTTGTAATAGAGATATGGGCTTCCTTTTTCATGCTCTGACATCAAACTGTCATGGTAGTTTGCTCTGAACTCACAGATGTGAGGGGTAATTGGGACTCAGCAACCACCACTCCGGCACTCACTTAGAGAAGTGAAGCCACTGACTGTATATTTCCTCCTCAGTAGTTTCGCAGCAGCTGCAGCTTCTGCTTTATCATGTTGTCTTTTAAAGAGGGGACTTTGACAGGATACTTATATGGTCCCCGGCAGTCTTCCCTTGTCTGTAGAGGATGATGTGGGCTGTTATCAGGTCATGAAAAACATTACACGGTCTGTACAGTAGTGGAGAGAGACAGAAGAGGAAGGAACTGATCGAGGACTTTTGTTGCACTGTCATCAGAGCTTGGCAGTGTTTAACTATCCCTGTATGGCTCCCCATTTGTGCTTTCATCACCGACTCAACACAAAGAGCAATCTGCTTAATTTCATCTGAATAATTTATACAACTTCTTTTTGTATTTTGCTGTGAACTGAAAAGCAAACAAAATGTATCTGGAGTTTCTTGCTGTGGCTTTCCTCCTTTATACTTGTGGTTAGGTTTAAAATGAGCAAGATGAAATCTAACTAAGCTTTTGCTTGTCACCCCTGCAAAGCTTAATCTTTTGTTGCTCTGAAGCAGATTAAATCCAAATATCTGATCACATATAGACGAATAATTTACAAGTTTCCAGTCACACCTGTCCTTAAACATTCAGCCCAACTGGTCAGGCCAGTTTATGTCCTTTTCTTAGTGACACCAGTTAAAATTTCCATACTAATAGAAAACCGAAAACCCAAAATGCACGTCATAAGTAGTGTATTAGTAAAACTGTATTTGGTTTACAAAATACTTCAGCTGTATGTTGCTGACTACAGAGTCAGACGTGGATCTCATAATAACCTGTCTCATGCCTAAATCCCTTTGTTTTGGGTGGAGCTGTGAAACAGGTCCTTCTCGTAATATAACCACTGTTATGGTCTTTCAAAATAGCACTCAAATTGTCACTTTGCAACATCTGCTCTGTCAAGGCGATATGGTGTATTTGTTGTGCAGAGATATCAACAATAGCACCATGAAGCAGCATGTCTGATGTGTTTTTCCCCCCCCTCCATCCATTTCATTCTTCCATTGGTTCTGTTTCTTTCCTCGCCTCTTGTGTTGCTTTAACGCTCTTTTTCCTCTGTGTTTGGCAGATGGGGCTGCTATGCGGGCAGGTGTTCAGACAGGAGACAGGATCATCAAGGTATTGTGTTCATCTGCCTCCATGTCTTTAAACTGCCAACATCACTGTTTTCTTGTCCAAGGCCAGTACAGAGGCTGTAGGCTGCCACCTTCTGGTCAGTCAGCAGCTCTGCTCCATGAAGCTGCATCTGGGAGTGGAGTGATGTGTCAGACTGCAAAGCTGGAGCCAGAATGGGAGGTTTTGGACTCAGTATCTGTTTCAAATACTCATCATAGTACCACTGCTGTCTTTCAGGTTAATGGGACCCTTGTTACACATTCTAATCACATTGAGGTGGTGAAGCTTATCAAATGTAAGTTCCTTTGTCTGTGTTCTAGCAAATGCCACATTTTAGAAATAAACCTTTATGTAGAACTGACACTTTGCTATGATTTGTTTCATTCTAGCGGGCTCCTATGTGGCCCTCACAGTGTTGGGGCGGCCTCCAGGGCTCGCCCAGATCCCTTTGTCTGAAGCAGAGTCTGAAATGTTGGGTGTTAGCATTTCATCACCTAACTCCCCAGCAGCAGAACGCCCCTACAGTCCCCTGGACCGACTCTCCTCCACACAACCACCATGGGTACTAAAGCCATTCGTTACTTCTGTTGCCCTTTTTCCACAAACCTGCCTTCCTTCTTCATCCTCCATCCTCATCCTCTTTGAGGTTTTCACCTGGGTTATCTATTTCTTTCTCTTCTCGGCTTCTCCATATTTCATCTTTTCTCACAAATTTTCTATATGCTGTTTGCTTGAATGCTTCTCATCTGTAGTCTAATGCACGCACAGTTTCTCCATATGCTTTTCAACTTTCCTTTTCGTTTCCCCCACAGGATGAGAATAGCAGTGTCTGCAGCCAGAGGGTTGACATGTTGCAAAAGATGCTCTCAAAAGAGCAGCAGGAGCTGCAGGTTAGCATAACAATCACTGGCACTCACTTCTCTCTATTGAAACCCTGTTTGCTTGGTAGGTGTTTGCAGTAGGGAGGTGATTTGCACCCGTTATTGCACAGTTGTGAATATTTAAACCCTCGCATGGAGTGTTGTGGTATTATCTGTGCTGAAAATGAAAGGATCAGCTCTCATCCATTTTTAAACAGAACATCACTGTGGGTAGGAGGCAGGTTGTATGTGTACACTTGATAAGACTGCTGTTTTTCATGCAGGAAATTGAGACATCCCATTGTTCGCACCAGAGTCAACATTTTACATGTTTTACTTGCCTGTTAGCACACAAACAATGGCATACTACTGGTCCTGACTGCTTGTTTTGATTTCCTTCTGCTATAAAGGCCATGAAGGAGGAGTACAGCAGGAACCCCTCCCCCAAACTACTGAAAGACATCCAGGAAGCTAAGAAACACATTCCTCAGCTGCAGGGTCAGCTCTTCAAGGCCACTGGGGCAACACAGGTAAAGCAGATAACCTCCCTAACTAACTAAGTACCTCCATGTATGTGCATACACAATTGGGTGTGTCGGGACACTGATCTACCAGCAACATCCAAGCTGTATAATTTTGTGTAGCGCGTTTAGGGATCGCTCCAGACAAACATTAATCCTAATCTTATCAAAGGATTAGGCTTTTGGCTTTCTCTGTGGGAAGCCGTTCTATTGTGTCTGTGTGACAGCTTATTTTATACACATCATTCACTGAACATTGTTATGTTTGTCAGCGTATGAGTCTATCTCAATTTTAAAAAGTCATGTTTTATGACACACGTAGTAATTTTTACCAGTGCAGCCTCCTCTTAGCTTGTCTGTCTTAAAACATGTTACATTCTGGACGTTGTGGATCTTGTTGTTATGTAATAAGGTTGTTCATAATTAATAACAAATCTTGTGTTTACATGAATCCGCAGGAGGCTGTTCCAGGTGGTGATGCAGATGATGGTAGCATGTTTGAGACAGAGCACACTCCCTCTAAGGGAGACAACAGTACAGACCTGTCCTGGAGCAGCACTCCTGTAAGTTGTCAGCAACGCCAGCCAACATAATTTAAGTTTCCCTCTGAACTTCATTTTGAAAGTTGATTCAAAGACTAGTTACACTTAATGGCCTTGTGCTGAATTGAAATTATAGTCTTAATTAGCAGCGCTCAGCCTTGGCAAGTTTAGATTTAGACAACATCAGTGCAAGCACAGGAAGTGTATGTATTGATTCTGCATTCAAATCACTGTCGGCCATTTATGATAACTGACAGAATAAATTATCCGGCAACAGTTTGGCAACAGATTGTGTAATGTTGTGTTCCATCCCACTTCCAGATATCTCGTGGGTTTGGACCTGGATCTCCAGAGAATCTTTACTCAAGAGAGTCATCCTGCCCCAGCCCAAAGAGCACACCCAGGAACAGCTTCAACTCCTGCCACTCTCCAGAGGGGGAGGACGCCACTGACCTGGTAACTATACTCTTTGCACCTTGGCCAGTTCTGCCTAAGAAATGTACTTATTCCCTTCCTTTCCTGGTTTAACTGGGTTTGTTTGTCATAGATTATATTGCATGTGGATGAATTTCTGTCGGTGGAAGTATACCCCAGATCAGTTGGGTTATAAATGGTCAGATGCTTTTTAAAAAACACTAATTTTACAATGCACTCCTGTCTTTTCCTCAGGACTCTCTGTCCCCTACCACAGTCAGCAGTCCCTCTTCCTCCCGCCTCGTCTCACAAATCATTGGAGCTGAGGACGACTATTTTGATTCAGACCAGGAGCAGGTATTTTACCACAGGGCAATCTTAACATCTTTGTCAATCATAACCCTAAACACAGCTGTCCTTTTCAAAATTTTTCAAACTCAAACTGGTGCTAACTGTTGTACCGATTTTGTTGCAGACAAATGGCCAGTGTAACAGCTTTAACAGTATTGAGCAGCTCAAGTCTCGTCCTGCCCACCTCGCAGCCTTCCTTCACCATGTCATCTCTCAGTTCGACCCTGCTCCTGTGGTAAGACCCTCTTCCTTCATGCCTCGTTAAAATGCAGCATAGCAGACACTACTGCTCACTGTTTTTTTTATTGTAATTAATCATACTCTTATGTCCTCAGCTGTGCTACCTCTATGCTGACTTCTATAAGCAGACCAACTCCAAAGAGACCAGACGGGTGTTCATGGATCTCCACACCTTCTTCATTGACCGTGGAGCGGTAAGTACAGTTTTTGCTCCCCACTGTGAAATATGGGCAGCGCTGCAGGGCACACTCATCCAATGTTCATCCATCTGTGCGCACAGTCCGTCACTGATTAGATTTTGACAAAGCGGGTGAAATGTTGCATGTCACCGCATCGTCAAAATCACACTATTTACACAAAGGACAGCGCCAAACATCTGTTATTGTTGTTTTTAAATCCAAAGCACAAACTTTCATCTGGAAAACCATGATGAAATTTTTAGACAAAACATGTTCTTAACTCCCTGGATATGATGCACACAGTCACTTGTAACTCCACTCTACACAAGATAGAAACACCACCCAGCACCACTAGCGCTGATGTGCAGTTTTAACCTCCTTTCTTTCTTTTAAATGTGGTTAAATAAACAACCCCAACTCTCCACACACTGTCCGCATGTCATCCATCTCATCATCATTTGAGATTCTTTCTCTTCCGATGGATTTGGCTTTGGTCTCTCTGAGGATGGCTCTCCATGCTGTGTAGTGAGATGAGCCTCCTGCACCCAAAATCTTATCAAAGCATTCATTTATAATTGCCAACGCAGCCACCATAATTCCCAGCTGGGAAAGAGGCATGGAGAAAACAAGAACCCAAATATGACCCCAAGACCGGTTCGTACAGGACTAATGTTATCACACAAGCTCTGTGTTTCGCAAAATATGGCAGATAAATCACGCTGGAATTTTTACTCGACAAATTACGGCAGATTCACAGGGGATTAAGATCACAGGCCACCGCCACAGAGATGACAAATTACTAGAGGCCCCCAGGTAATACCAGTCCTGTGCAAGCATTACATCATGCAGAGGTAATGACGTGATTATGAGTGCGTTGATTTATGATCAGCACTCACACTGATATTTAATATCATCTGAAAGGGGTTTTGTTTTGGACGTGCTGGACAGGAGTTTTTTTTGTTCCAATTTTTTAATGAGGTATAAACTACTTATGTTTTGTCTTTTTTCCAGAATTTAAAAGTTGCTGTTCCTGAATCCATCTCTACTGATCTCGGTAAGTGTTTCACACTGTGCTTTTGCTACATTTGGTCGTCTGCCCAGTGTCATTTTGAGGAGGCAATTTTTTTGTTACGGTCACCTTTTGTACTGCTGTTGGCTCACTTCATCCACTTGGCCATCCTCATTATACAGCCCCTGTAAGCCATGCACACTCCCGACTAAGGTGTTAAGAAATCAAATGCTCTGATGGTTTGGAAAGTATTGCTAAACCTTAACAGCACATATTTAGCGCGCACTCGACATAATCCTGTTAGAGACTTGGTGTACAGTATATGTGAGTGTGTGTGCGTGTGTTTGCAGACCGGCGGCGGACAGAGCTGATCCCAGAGGAAATAAACAGGCAACATGTACAAACACTGCAGGACTCTCTGCTCCCTGACATCCAGAAGAACCTGGAGGATTTCAGGTACACTTGTCAGCTCTGAATTTTATTTCCTCGGTGTGGTAGGCTCTGATTAAGAGCAGAACTTGAGAATTTGGTTGTCATAACAAGCTAATGAAAAAAGGCAATATCTACCTAACCACAGTGTATGACTCATGTAGGCAAAAGCGCAGTATGGGCCTAACGGTGGCTGAAGTAGAGCTGGCCAGACTGGACCAAGAGAGAGTCAGAGACCGTGTCACTCTGGAGCGAGAGCGCTCTTATGCTGAGAACATCATCACCAAGATAGAGGATATCCTGTAAGTAGCACACACAGTTACATGACACACATGCCATGCATACAGACATATGTTGCTCGCATGCACACATATCTCATGTTTCTAACCATCATCAGCCACTCAGACGGTTTGTTTTCTTTGTATTGATTATAGGGTAACAACTCAGACCACAGAGGAAGAGAAATGGTAAGCAGACTTATATTGTGGAGCATGTGGTTGATTGGTATGAAGAGTATTTCTTAAAGCATATGACGCGAATCGTTTAGGACTTCAGGGCCTCTCATGGCCCCTTGAACCATCTGTGTTTGTCATGTGTCTCACAGTAATCTAAAAGAAACTATTACTTTATTAGACTTTTTGACTCCTTTAAACTAATTATTTAAAAACATCCTGTGCTAAATGAGTATTATCCGACAGTGGTAGTCATTTTTTTAACCTTAAATTTATTGCCTTTGATGTTCCAGCCAAGAACACATAACATATTGGTGTCATCTAAACCCCATTCTGCATCCCCCACAGTTTACAAATTAAGCACTTGGGCAGTCTCTTAAAGAAAACACGTAATTTATGCAGTGTGTTTATATTAAATAATTCAAAAGTGTGACTGATTGAAAGAGTCTTGTTTGAAATGCCATATGGTCGCAGCACACCCCAGATGGTTTGTGTAGAAATTGTACGAGAAGGACTGGTATGACATATGGTGCAAGTCACAATATGGACACTTCCCTTCGAAATTGTTTTGTCGGTTTGAATTCAGAATAGCGCGACTTAACTCGGGAGTTGTCACTTTTGTTTTTGCTCAGCACTACAATGCAGTATGTCATCTATACATACATGAAGCACCTTGGTGTGAGGGTCAAGGAACCTCGCAGTCTGGAGTCCAAACGGGTCAGGATCAACTTCCTTCCCAAGATTAAGGTACGTAAGATTTCTTTTTCCACCTTTGCCCTTCTCTCTCTCCCTTTATCATCTACCTGACACCTCTCTTGTTTATTTAATTACATACAGAAAAGCATCAAGACAGAAAAGGAAGGAGAAGAGAAGGTGAAGAAACCCAGATTTCCCAGTATTCTTGGACCTCAGCGTCGGCCCAGCCGCATCGAAGCAGCATCAGGTGAGTTAGAACTTTTGAATAAGACAAATTATTACCCTACTTGGGTTTTGTTGAGTCCACAAGGGAACACCAAAGGTTCATCAAGTTTTGACACCACATTTCTCTGTATTCAGTGGGTAAAGCCTTGGATGGTCGCCCCAGGCCACAGAAACAGTTGTCTCAGCCCACACTGGGAGCGAGTGATCACATGGAAGCTGGTCGTCTAAGAGGCAGCCAATCGAGCGAGGGCTCTGAACTCACACACTCCATGTCTCTCAACACCTCATCCCCAAACAGCGCCACCTATAGCTCGGATACAAGCCGAGACACTGATATGGGTGAGCTACTGACCGACGAAACTAAACACATTAGTAGGAGGGAAAACCGGTGGAGGCGATTGTCGTTATAATAACTTATAACTTGTCTCTCAGGTGGGACTCCAACCTCAGGCCCTTCCAGGCTGAGTGACGGCCTTCAGTCCGACGCTCTTGATGGGTTGTCATACCCTGCTTCGCACTTTGACCTTTACAGCCTCGACCAGCTGCAAGAGGATGACAGAGAAAGCGACAGGTGCATTTATAGTCACATTTGCAGTAACATTTTGCTTCCTTGTGCAGAGAATATTAATTTTTACATTGATTTTACTGTTATTGTTTTTGTAGAGTCCACGAGGGAACACCAAAGGCCATAAGAAGGTGAGGAAACGTGATCAATTTTAGATTTAAATTCATCTAAAAACTAAGTGTGCTTTCACACCTGGACTTCAGTTATTTTGACGCGGAGCAAGGGGAACACATTTACAAACAAACCAAGGCAAGTAAAAATGAATTTGTACAGACTGAAAGGAAACTCGTTGATTGGACAGTTTTGGTGATTGCCATCCTGTGTCATCAGGACCCACATGGGGAAATCAAATTCTGTTGACTGACTGAAGTTTATGCCGCACTTTGAAGCTTCTGATGTGGATATTAATGTTCTTTGGTGTTACAAAGAGCCCACAAAGAAATAACTGATTATACGTATTATTAGGCTGCAAATTGACCACATATTATTCTGGGCTTATTACTGTGGGATCACTGACACACACTTTTTAATGGACTTAATGAACTAACAAAGTAGCCTACACAGAGTCAGATCCAAGCACAGCAGTTTTAACAGCTTTTGGCATATTAATCTGTGAAAATACCCACGCTGCATATGTGTTAACCATGGTTACCAAATGCATAAATAGGGTATATGCAAATGCAGATCAATTATAAGATCATGGTCAGATTTCAGAATCAGCAGATGGATTTATTTGTAGTTTAACTTTTGAAGTCGTGCTAAAATCACATCATCATTTGCTACCATAAAACCCTGTAGCTTGGAAGCTGACTGAGACTAACCATTTGGTTGTTTGGTCTGCTGCAAGCGTTTGATTGACAGCCTTCATGTCACCCCAAATGAATTGGACTATCCAGCGAAATGCTCCGGGGTTCGGTTAAACTGGACCAAAAAGCTCAGGTGTGAAAGCACCCTAAGAAGTTGTGATAAGCAGTGGTGGAATTTAAGTACCTACATGAAATGCTAACTTTTTATCTTGCCCTAGGCTCGAGGGACTGGGTGCAGCTGATGTCCAGAGTGAGGACGACCAGGGAACAGACTCCGAGCATGACCCTCCAAACTGGCAGCAGCTGGTGGGGCGAGAGGTCCTAGCGGGTCTCAGGCCTCAGGAAATCAAGAGACAGGAAGTTATTAACGGTGAGGACATGGCTAACCCCTTCACTTAATATGCCAGTTTATTAAAGCCAGCTGTATTTTCACTGGATATAAAAAGGTTCCCACTCAGTGTCTTTAAAAAATACTGTTGTGTTTTAGGATATAGCGAGTAGAGGGGAGAAGAGTGAGATGCAGTAGCAGAGCATCTGCTGGGATCTAACCCAAGTTGCTGTCGAATGTACATCATGTTGAGCTGTGCAAATGATCTGCCATTTTGAATTAACGTCTTACATTGTGTCTGCAGAGCTGTTCTACACAGAGCGCGCACATGTACGGATGCTGAGAGTTTTGGACCACATTTTCTATCAGAAGCTCTCCAAAGAGGCCATCCTGCCTCCTGCTGACATTAAGAACATCTTCACTAACCTGGAGGAGATTCTACAGCTGCATGGT
The DNA here is from genome assembly GCF_006386435.1 of Epinephelus moara. NCBI lineage: Eukaryota > Metazoa > Chordata > Actinopteri > Perciformes > Serranidae > Epinephelus > Epinephelus moara. The sequence goes on along the minus strand of NC_065507.1, from coordinate 19,871,154 downwards.
ACACAAACACATGAACATACACACATCTTGAAATCCATCAGAAATCAAACCATTAAGACACAGTGGGAAAAAAAACCTCAAAGTAGTTTTGAGAATCAAAATAAAGTTTTAAGTAAAATGAACTACAACAGCAATACACACAGCACCCTCGTATTTTCATGTTGTATTATTCATTTTTATCTTTCACACACACACACATACACACACTCTCACTGCCCATTGGTGCCTCTCCTTTGAATTTCAGTTTCAATACTGGAGCAAATGGCAGCCGTTCGGAAGAGAAATGAGTCTTCAGTAATTGATCAGATAGGAGACGACTTGCTCTCTTGGGTGAGTACAATTCTCAGGCTGAAATTGTATTTCCTCTTTCAAACATTTTCTTATATTGAATAAATTTCAAGATGACTGATGTGGTGGGGAAAAAAACGTATTGTGCACAAAGAAATTGAACTGTTGCCCAAAATTGCTTTACAGCAAGAAAAAAAATGTGGGTGTTGGCATGAGATTGCTTTCCTCAATGGTTAATTTTGAAATGTCATATGTACATGAAAATGGTTGTGTGCAGGTTAGGACAGAGAAGGGGTTAACGTTAAGTCCTAAATCCTCCCCCCAAGTGCTGGAAGACAAAATGTTATGTGACACAAAAGAACAACTCTGCCAAGAAATGTAATCAGAATGGAAGCGAACGAGTGAAATGGAAGCCTGTTTCTCAGCAAATGGTTATGTCAGACAATGCCCTAGATTTGGCTGACATCTCTGCATCTTGATATCATGTGTGATACATTAAATGCGAGTTAGCTGCTTATCAGCTGGCAGCCTCGTCTGAAATGTCTCTATGGGGGATAAGTAGGGTAAACGGTCCCCTGAGGGTCCGAGCATTGATCTAGTCTACATTTAAACTTAAGCCGTCCCTGCTATGAGGATTTAAGCCTGGCCCCCTTCTGGGAGTTGGTGCTCATTGTGGTGGTTAAATACTAGACATTTCCATGGCAAATGCCCCTGACCCAGATCGACCGAGTGACTGATAACCGTCTCTGTCCATCTCTGCTCTGTCCTGTCTTGGGTCGGGTGGTAACAGTTCAGTGGTGGAGAGGAGGAGAAGATCAAGCAGGCGGTGGGGACGTTTTGCAGCAACCAGCCTTTTGCTCTGGAGATCATCAAGAGCAAGCAGAAGAAAGACTCGCGGTTTACTTCGTTCATCCAGGTACTGTCATTATGCTTCACAAATTGTTTTAATCTCCAAAGTGTCTATTTAGCCAATTTACTGAATGAATGCTCAGAGTGTGTCATGCAGAGGGTTTAAACAAGCAATACATACATCTGTTTAATTCAAGAAATTCAGCTAAAATGTCACCTCCCTGAGCATACACTGAGTTTACATTTAGTCCTGCTCAGTCAACATTCATACTTGTTCACAGATGTATTTGGCTGTTTGGCGACAGCTTAAGTTCACCCATCTTGTATCGTTTTTTCTTTGTTATTGCTTTGCAGGAGGCAGAGAGCAACAGACTGTGTCGCCGACTGCAGCTTAAGGACATCATTCCCGTAGAGATGCTGCGGCTCACCAAGTACCCCCTGCTACTAGACAACATCGCCAAGTACACAGGTGCTGTAGTGTTGCCTTACCAGTCACAGGTCCTTCACAGCAGTTTGCAGTTATTTGTTAATGTTGGTGCACATGATTATTTTAGTGCACGGTCCTGCATGAATGATTATAGAATAGCTGCAACTAATGATCAGTTTGATTTTGGATTAGTCTAACAAGTATTGTCTTGATTTATTTGTTCCATAATATGAAATTCCCCACAAGTTCCCAAAGTCCAGTGTCTTCAAATATCCCCCAGAAGACTGAGAAACTAACCAACATTCACATTTGAGAAGTTTAGAGCGAGGAATTTTTACTTAAAAAAATCACTTCATCAGTTATCAAGATTGTTGCTGATTCATTTTTCAGAGATGTTTCGTTGCCATTTTTTCCTTTTCAATACTGTTTCAATACCGAGTACCGATCCCATGCCAATGCAATTAATAACAAAATTTAACAGCTTTATACCAGTAACCCATTTCTATGTCAAGAAGCCAAATAAAGTTGGGGTGTCAGTAGCGTAGTGGATAGCGCCGGCAGAGGCGATGCCTTGCTGCAGCGGTCGCAGGATTGAGTCCGGCTTGCAACCATCCGCTGCATGTGACCCCGCCGCTCTCTCTCTCTCACCCTGTCTCACTCTGTCCTAAAGGCAAAACCCCCAAAAAATAAAGTCTTTAAGATATGCATAATGCTCTACAAAACTATACAAGTGCACAAGGGACAATCTACACTTTATTTATTACACTCAGGATATTTTACTCTTTTCAGTTGTTGCAGAAACTGCACAGATCTCCTGATACTAGGATTATATTAATGTCACAGCAACACAGCCTCTGATTCGTCGAGAGACTCAACCTAGTGCATCATGGGATACATCTTGTGCTCAGCAGAGTCCTGCATGCGTCTGATTTTCAAGATCTGCTTCAAATCGGAAATGCGAGGGGCAAACTGCACCCGCCCCACCCCGCTATGACCAATTAGTTACGTGAATAGACCTGACCTGTTGACAAAAATTCCATGGCCCAACCCAAAACAGCAAATCCTATTATAACCATGTGCGAATAATTTGTTTAGTTAGCACATTTATAGTGATCGTTATGGGCTGTTTTATGTATGTGAAACTAAAATAATATATTTTAGAATGAAGGTAATTCCATATATACAATTTAAATGAATATATTTTGTGTATTTTTATAACGTTGAGCTGCACAATTAACGTGCCTGTTTGTAACACACCTGATTAAAGCAGCTGTCATATTCCAGCTGGTGCAGAAAACATAGCCAACACAAAGTCAAGAGAGAGGATTAAAACGTTCAAACATAAAATGCACATTTTATTTTACACCTGCGATCCAACCTACATGTCTTTTTTTTTTTTTCACCCAGAACCATACCTGCAAATAAGATTAAGACAAAACACCACCTATGAATCACCTTTTTTGCGGTGATTCATGGGTGGGTACTCGACCCAGTGTAAGACTGATGCTCAGTGGGCTTCAGATGATGGCTCATGAAAACATGACTGCTTTCAACACAGATAAATGGATGAATAACCACAGAAGACATTCATAGTTGGATTAATTTGTTTTATTAACCCTCTAAAAACACTGCCCATACCTGATTGAACATTTTAGGCAGTATCGGAGCATTATCGATACTGGTTATGTAACAGATGTATTAATTTTCTGGCCTTGGACGAATATCTGCAGCTTTAAAACAGAATATGGTGGGCATGACACTTAATGTGATTAAAACATACAATGAAACATCTGCCATCCACCTGTTCTGGCTGTGGACAAACATGAAGTCTAATGTTTGATGTCAACACGCCTGCAGGAGGAGCCACAAAACTGATTTTCACATTCATACTAACCACTTACAGTTCATGGAGGAACAAAAACTGATCCCTCTCCTGCAGAGACTGAGTGGAGCACTTCAGAGTCTGTTCCACTCAGTCACGAATACTTAGTCAATCACCGACTCTGTCACAGGGAGAGGAATTGTGATCTATTTTAAAAAATGACAGCTTCAAACCACTATTATACTTAGTCTTCCCACTACTGCACACCATTTTAGACTCTCCTGAACTGACTAGAAATTAATTCTTGCTCCAAATTTTTTTTTCCCTGCACTGCTGCAGCACCTCTGCACGTGACCTCCATGAGTAGAGTTAAATTATGGTATCCAGCCTTTCTCTTTGGTGATCCTGAAATCAATTAGATCCTCTGAGGCAATTAATTCAGTATGGAAACTAATTTACCCGTGTTGCGAGTAACCATGGAAGCGGGTAAAACAGGAATAATACCTTGTTTGAATTGTATATTGGGAATGTAATATAATACAGTAGCTAAAATGGAAACTCTTGAGATAGAAGAAAGTGGGTAAAAATGAACCAAATGAAGTCTTAAGCAAGGTTCTGTGTGGCAACATGCCAGCCATTAGTGAATTACAGAGACAAATGGAGAGATTAGCATTTTAATGGTCCTGGAGCGGCAGTGCACATTTTGGGAAATGTCTTACCCATTATTTGGTCCATCATTTTAGTCTTGGCTGGGGTTTGGGTCTCACACAGAGAGAATGCACTAACGATAAAGTATAACCAGCTATTACGGGATCATAATGCCCCCCTGCTTTATCATAATTTTTGAGAATGATGGTGTGTTAATGGGCAGAGGAAATATCAATTTGCCGGACAGCCCCCTGCAGAACTAAGGAGGCCTTACTTCTTATTTGATGTCATAATATCTTTCAGACAACGCAGCAGAGAAGGACAAAGTGAAGCAGGCAGCAGACTGCTGTAGAAAGATCCTCAATCACGTCAACCAGGCTGTGAAGGAATCCGAGGACAAGCAGGTAGGATGTTTTTTTTAAATCTCCTTTCCATTTCATGCCGTCCCCTAGACTTTTCTCTTCTTCCCCTTCAGTCTCATCCTAAGTCCTTCCTTTTTCCCCCGCTCAACTGCAATTTATTTTTTCACTACCGTCTTTGCTCCCCAGGCAGTGGCTTCCTTTTTTAAAGAGCGCTCACTTTATCCCCCTTCCTCTATTTCTCTCTGTCCTTCCTCTAGAGGTTGGAGGACTATCAGAGAAGATTGGACCTCTCCTCTCTAAAGCAGACAGACAACGCCATGATCCTGGAGCTAAAGGTGAGTTATCTACACGGCCCTTTTAGCTTCAGTTAAAGCACACTCACTTGTTGTACACCCACATACGCTGTTTGAAATATCTGCTCTGTAGAAAGGTGGTCCTGTGTGGAAACGGCTCAATGGACCTGTAGCGAGTACTTATAAGCTTTAAATTTATTTTCCCGTCCTACCTTCCTTCAGAACTTGGATCTAACCAAGAGAACGATGGTGCATGAGGGACCACTGTCATGGAAAGTGAACAAGGACAAGACTATTGGTGTGTAGTCAGCATATTATATGAGTTTGACTGGAATTAAACTTTGATGTCGCTGCCAAGAACTAAACACAAGAATCCTCTTTGTCTCCTCTCAGAGTTGTACACACTCCTCCTGGAGGACATCCTGGTTCTGCTGCAGAAACAAGACGAGCGTCTAATCCTGAAGTGTCACAGTAAAAACCTGGCAGGCACTGCAGACACCAAACAGATCTTCAGCCCCATCATCAAACTCAATACTGTGCTGGTGCGCTCTGTGGCCACAGGTCCGTTAACACGCAATCTGTTCTTTGTTTTGCATTTTACTATAATGAGGGATGAGAGCAAATCGTTTTAAGAAGCAACAAAGAACCCCCTCACTATTCTTGTCATTGCAATGGCAACTAAACGCAGCACAAAAGACTGGGATATTGCACTCAGATTTTTATCAGGAAGTCTGTGGCTTCATGCATGTAGGGCAGTGTAGTGATAATCTCACCCCAAACCTTCTGTCCATGCTCTCTCCCGCCAGACAACAAGTCCTTTTTCGTCCTATCCATGTCTGACAACGGAGCCCAGATCTACGAGCTGATGGCACCCACAGTCTCAGATCAGAGAACGTAAGTCCACGTACCTTTTGATTGATTAATTGAATTTTGTTGCTGCCGTCATTAGATGTGCTGATAACCGTTTTCCTTTCACAAGGTGGCAGCGTCTAATCACCCAGAGAGCTGACGCCATGAAAGTGAAACCTCACAGCGTCATACCTTTACCTCAGACTGAGTATGTTGTTCGATCACCTGCCTAATTTGATGAGATGGTTCTCAGGGTTTGAGCTTGTTACTAACATGAGACGTTGCTTGTGTGCCAGTGGGGAGAGAGACGGTGTGGAGATCATCACGGCGGGCGTTTCCAGGCTGAGTCGAGACCCAGACCGCACATCCACCGGCAGCACCCAGTCCACAGGTAGCTGGAGAAACATGTTTTCCCCGTTTTACTATAAATATTCTACCGTAATCTCAACTGTTTAGATAATCCTTGTGCAATTACTCCCCCTCAAGATAAAGAGAGCAGTCCAGCCCCGAGAAGTGTGACGCAGAGTTCTCTACCTGGTAACAATCCCTTTGAGGGCGTAAAGGCAGAGGAAGAGGAGGAGGAGGAAGGTTTCGTGGACCCAGAGCCTCCTTACCAAGTGGCTGAAGATGGCAAAGAAGGAGACTCTTTCAACATGTTTCCCTCCAGAGCAGACGAAGCACTGAAAACATGTAAGCACCGCAACAGACGACTCAATTATTCAAATATACATAGATAATGTATGTATGTATGTAAAAATCATAAACCTGTACGTCTTATCTGTTGCTCAGTGGCAGCATTAAAGCAGGTGTTGGTGACCCAGCTGATGTCCCAGGAGGCTGTGGAGCAAACCAAACGCTCCACAGGGGCACGTCTCCTAAGGACCACCTCTCTGCGGACCCCTGTAGACAGCCGCGCACGGGTGATGGTCCATAATGGCTCAGAGAAGAACAGCTCTCAGACAGAGGACCCGACTCAGGACCTGGGCTCTGGGGACACAGGCTTCTTTGATTCTCCTGAAGATTATGGTGAGCCATTTAGATACATTGTACTCACAGATAAACGTTTCTTACAGTGGTCATTGTAAGTTGCAGCTGTCTTCTTGCTCTTTGTCGCTCATTGATCCTGACGTTTTTTCACTACAGTAGTACTAAATGGCTTCCTTTGATTCTCTCAGCAGGGTATTTAGTCCTGGAGGGTTACGGTGGCCCGGGGGAGAGCAGCACAGATGATGACATATTGGCATCAACCACAGGGAAGCAGCTGAGGACCTCACAAGGCTGCGCCGCCGACTCTGGCATCAACTTGAGGTTTTCTTCGACGTCACAGGCCGGCAGCCTCTCCTCTTTTAGCAGACAGGTCTTGTCTCACCTTAGAAACCTTCAGGCCAACCTCAACTATCTGAAGGTATGTAACAGTCGATGAGCTCATCAGCATACGTTGTTGTAAAAATAGTGTGATATTCAATCTTTGTGGTCCGCCATGTGAATTGATTGTTGCTCTTGCAGGAGGTTGAGGCCAAGTACAATAATCTAATACGCCAAAGGCCGGAGAGGCCAGCAGCGGACACGGATGGAAGCAAAGGTATCTCATTCAGGCTCAGCGTCAACATATGAATTACCAGATTTTTGCTGATGATATAGTTCCTTATGTGTCATTTTTTCTCTGATCTGACGCCTCGTTTTTTCCTCTCTAGATAAGAGATAGTGGAAGTCCGTACGGCAGCCTTTGGCTCTGGTTCCAAAGAGGAAGTACCGACTCGTAGTCTGTTCCTACTTCGTGTGTCCTGGACTTTCTGGACATCCTATAAGCTTGTCCTCTCACTGCTGAGCCCCCTTCTTTCCATCACCGTTGCCCACGGTTGCCACAGAGAACGAGAGACTTGAGTGTGAGCAGAAGCGTTTGAAGGGTGGAGTCATCTTTTTGATGCCGCGCCCCCCTCCATCAGCACAAGGCAATCAGGGAAGTGGGATTGCCCCTCGAAACCTCACCCCCCCTCCACCATCTAACACCCATTTTCCCCCCGGACCTCCCTGCAAGAAAGAGAACTTATACCAAAATGTACAAAGATGTGTGTTTAGAATATATATATATGAAACACAAAACAAGAAAAGGAAAATTTTAAGATAATGTATTAAGATTTTTTTTATCCCAAGATGTATTTATTTTCTTTCTTTTCATTTTTTTTTTTTTTTTTTTTTTTTTAAGTGTTTCCCACATTGCTTGCATGCTTTTGGCCATGGTGTTACCGTTTTGGCTGCTTTTCCTGCTTCAGTCATACAGGGTTAGTGTGAGTGTGTGAGCATACATGCACGCTAGCCTAGTGTACCCTGATGAAATGGCAGGAATATAATCAGACTGATAGAGGCCAGAGTTGCACTGGTGATGGATAGATCCCATTGTGTTACAAACTCTTGAATTGTGTTAAAGTCTAGAATTTCAGATAAATTCTAGGTGTGGTGTTAACTAGAATGAAGAGTCTGAAGGCTCTGATCTGGTCCTGTTGCATTTCCTTGCTGCTTCTTCCTCCTCCTCCTCCTCCTCCTCACTGTGAGGGGTGCTTTGCCTCTCGTCTGCCTCCTCATCTCCTTTGCGTGTGACCCTCTCCCTTCTTTTCCCTGTAAACACTTATGGGTGTCATCCTTCTCCTTTTCCTCACAGCCCAGTGGCTTTCATGCTTATTTATCCCCACTCACACTCTATATGTCATGCTTCCTCATCTGCCTTTGGGTATCTCGCCCCGTTCCCCCTCCTCTTCTCCAAGGAGCGCTCACGCTCTTTCTGTATCAGCTCCTGACAGAAACGCTGCTTCTTTCTGCTACTGTTGGCGATGCTGATCTGACTGCCTGATATTCTAATAATGTCATGAAGTTCAACATATGTACAATGATCAAGTTGGAAGGTTATGCATAACTTTAATAAATAAATGGTGCCATGACACATTCAAAAAGGAAAAACCTTGCCTGCTTTTTTTCTTTCTTTAAAGGAATACTTCACCTCCCAAAGGACCATTTGTGTATCATTTACTCACCCGGTAATGTTGAATTTGTAAAGAAAAATTTGTTTTGCTCGCATGCCTCCATCAACAAGAGTCCAAAAACGAAAAATTCTTGATGAATTGAAGTCAAAGGGTTAAGTGTTTAATAGAAGCAAAGCTATAAACATCCATTTACAAATTCTCACACAACTCGTACGCTATAACTCAAGAGTCATTTATTCAGACGTGTGCCCAGACAGCCCTTTCTGATGGGGAACTGAATGGAAAGTGAAACTTATCTATGCTCTCTTCAAAGCCAGTTGCCATTGACAAAAACAGTCATTTACCTCCCTGAACAAAAGAGCTGCTGATCTACTGCTGCCTTGATCATTTAGTTTGTGTAATTGTGTGTCTTTGGTGTTTTTAAGCAGTGGTCCCCAACAGATTCTTCCTTATTTATTAGTTCAAGGTCCTCACAGTTTAGTATATTCAGCGTCATATTTGCATTTGGCCATGTCGTTGAGCTAGTTTATTGTCTCTGTCAAGTAGCTGTTAATTCTCTCACTCACTCTACAGCTCGAAACTGCATTCCAAGATAAAAGTTCTGTGCCAGAAATTCTCCACACTTCAAAATGATAAATTTGACAGGTTAACACGAGTCACTTGCAGTAAGGGTGGGCGATATGGCCCTAAAATAATAACACAGTAGCTCAGGGTGTTTTTGCAATAATGATATTCTGGACGATATGACAAATTTGTTTAAAAAAAAAAGGATATGTTTTATTATTAATTAAGAAAACAATATTGCAACAAAATGAGAGATATAGTTGTACATGTCAGCCTGACAGTTTGCGTTCAAATATTCAGTAAAAATTGAACTAAGATTATCTCTGATTTCTTCAATTTGTAAACAACAACAGTACCTCAGTGAGATTCAGATGCTGTATAAAATATTAATTGTTCAACAAAATAAAATCCACCACAAAATACAACTGTAAACAGCTCCCGAATGCAAAAAAGAATGTACCCTAGGATCTGTATTTATAAATGAAGAGGCAATTTCCTTCTCTTTTAGCAAAAGCAGTCTGAATGACTGAGTTGTGTGTTTTCCACCTGGACCTTTATGCTCTGCCATTTCTCCTCTAATCATCAGGCTGTAACCTGTGACAGGCTGTTATGATACCACAACTATCGCACTTTCACATATATGGAGTTTTTTGTCAAGCCGTGAGCGTCACATAGGTTTACATTACCAAAGGTTTATGAGAAAATTACATGACGAAACCGACTCCCATGTGCGCACAGCAAGCGAGGAGAGGGAGAGACACTGTGCTGCTGCCAGAGGAGCTGCTGAATGTGTTCCCTCTGGGCGAAAGAGTCTGACAAGTCCGGGGCTGTTCATAAACCATTCAGGACATCCAGGCCTAACAAAGTCACGCTTTATTCCACACTACCGAAGCTGCTCTTTATTTTGAAACCACCACGGAGTTGGTGATAATTTCGCTTTCAGTCATGTTTGTTGTTGCTGTGGGTAACAGTGTGACGTCAATGTGTCAACAAGTCCAAATATCGCGAATATCACAATATGAATTTTTCATGATATTTACCGGTATTATCGTGAACGAGATGAAATGGCCCACCCCTAACTTGCGGTCCTTTCAGAATGGACCCGCGACCCACTTTCTGACTGCGACCCACCAGTTGGGAACCACCGTTTTAAAGGGTTTGTTCGGATTCATCAAAGCCATGCAATAACCCAAACAAATTACCAAGCGAGGCAGTGATAAGACCAGCAGCTACTGTGTTTAGTGAGGTAAAATTACTGTTTTTGCCAATGGAGTCTGGCTTTAAAGAGAGCCTAAGTTTCCCTTTTTGTTCCCTGGTCGTGAGAGGCTACACTGAGCATACGACTAGACAAATGAGACTTGGATTATACTGCACGAGTTGTGTGAGAGTTTGTAAACAGATGTTTTGATAAAGTTTAGGTGTTGTTGATCGTGGTCACCTCTGACTTGAGTTCACCAAGAGTTTCTCTGTTTTTGGATTCCTCATTCACTGGGCACATGCAAGAAAAATACCATTTTCTCCACTGCATCAGTGTCACACAGGGTGATGACTGACATTCAAATGGTCTTTTGGAGGGTTAATTATTCCTCTAAGCTTTTATGTACACACATTTTTTCTGTGAATCTCATGAAAAGATAAAAAATGACCTCATTGTCAGGCGGCTACACTGATGACCATTGGCCAGTTTATTTTATTTGTACAGCACTTATGGTGACGATCCTAGTCACGAAGACGTGATTGAAGACCACTTTTTCACTTAAAGCATGATGAGAGAGATCAAGGACACCTGAGCATTAGTCATGATGAATCAGCCAAGTGTCTTAAAAAAAGTAGCTTATCCTTGAATTTTTCACTCAGCCTGTTGTAAGAACCTCTCCATTCTATCAAAGTGACAAATGTTCAGTTATGCTATTAATCTATAAACTTTAAATAACCAAGACATCAGATCCTGACTGTGCAGTATGCACCCTGTTTTTGCTCCTGGTTGAATTATAGTTCCTGTTGAGGAGGATCAGTGTTTAATCAGTGAATTATCTCCACTTGTCATAATATATCTGTGCAGCATGCTGACCTCTCGTCCTTACTTGTTTAAGATAATATACATTTGTCAAATGTCAGCACTGCTGCAATCTCGTCCTTGTTACAGAAATGTCACCTCCATACATCCTCACAGGGAGCACGTCTATTTTCTCTCCACCCTAGGTTCCCTTTCACACCGTGATTTCATCCCTGCTTGCCATATGTTGATGCTTGGCCAGAGGTGCCAGGTATTGCTGTTATTTATTTTTATTCATCCTTTTTTTCGCCAGTTGTAACAATGATGCTAGGGGCAACCTTTTGCATTGTGTATTGACACAGAAGGGGTTGGTGGTAAGTTACGTAAGTTGACTAATGTTACTAAGAAGGGTCCATGAGTTAGGCAACAAAACTGCTAGGTTAGGTTCAGCAAAAGAGAATGGTTGATGTTAGTCACGACTTTTAGTTTCACACAGGAAACAAACACCAGTTTCCAGGGTCAAAGTCGTGTGCTTGATGAACCAACCCACCCTAAGCAACCTTTACATCCATTGCTATGTCCCTCTAATAATGACGTGGATGGGTTTACATTGTGGTTGGTTGAAAGCCTGGTGTGTCTTATACAGACACTATGGGGTGCCCTATGATGCCAGGACACCACCCTAATGTTGTATTTTGATACCCTGGCAGTGAGACCATATTGCCTCATCCCTATGTTTCATCAGATCAGTACCTGACGCCGAGGGATAGTTTTTTGCCCCATCTGTTTGTTTGTCTGTTTGTCTGTCTGAAAACAACTTTGTCTCTTTGACAGCTTGACTTAAAGGTCCAGTGTGCAGGATTTCGTGGCATCTCGTTGTGAGGTTGCAGAACTGAAACACCTCCTGTGTGCCAAGTGTGTGGGACAACTACAGGGGCCGACATGAAGATACAAAAATGTGAAAATGCGAATTGTCTGTTCTGGGCTACTGTAGAACAACATGGTAGCTCAACTGAAGAGGATCCATTTCATATGAAGACATAAACGCTCATTCTAAGATAACAAAAACACATCCATCCATCCATCCATTTTCATCCGCTTATCCTCCAAGTGTTCTGGGTCTACCCCGGGGCCTCCTACCAGTGGGACGTGCCCGGAACACTTCCAACGGGAGGCGCCCAGGAGGCATCCTGATCAGATGCCTGAACCACCTCAACTGACCCCTTTCGACGCAAAGGAGCAGCGGCTCTACTCCGAGCTCCCTCCAGATGTCCAAGCTCCTCACCCTATCTCTAAGGCTGAGTCCAGCCACCCCACGGAGGAAACTCATTTCAGCTGCTTGTATTTGCGACTTCATTCTTTTGGTCACTACCCAGAGTATAAGACTATAGGTGAGGGTTGGGACATAGATGGACCAGTAAATCGAAAGCTTTTTGGCTCAACTCCCTCTTCACCACAACAGTCCAGTGCAGCACCTGCATCGCTGCAGATGCCGCACCGAACCGCCAATCCATCTCATGCTCCATTCTACCCTCACTCGTTAACAGGACCCCGAGATACATGAACTCCCTCACTTGGGGCAGAATGTCTCTCCCAACCCCTAGGGGGGCAATCCAGTGGTTTCTGGCAGACAGTGATGGCCTCAGACTTGGAGGTGCTGACTGATTATGAGGAGAATATAAACTAATGAAAACATAGTAATGAGTATTGTATACAGTTTTTGACAATAGATGCCCCTAAATCCTACATGCTGTACCTTTAATTTAAATTAAAATCCTAAAATTGGCATTGGCTGAAAATGCAATTTGAGCATATAGTAAAGAGTTGGAGTTATGTAGCTGCATGTTTTTGTTGAATCACAGGACTCCAACTCCATTAAAGTGTGAGTCAGAGAACCACAGTAGCTATTCAGTAATGCGCAGGAGCATTTAGACAGACAGTAACGTGTTACTGCGTGTTGCATTGCAGCTGGCAGTGGTCAGTGTTAATGGATCCAGGGCTTTAACCTTGGACATGTGAAAGATAACCCCTCATATGTGAGTAACAAAACCTGAATGACCCACAAGATGTTAAGCATGTTTCCACCTGAAGACATTTCAAAATTTGAAACAGGGTTGGAAATCTGGACAACACGGACATTTTAAGGCATTATAATTTGATCCTCTCGGTCAGACGTTGGGAATTTCCTTCTGACCTTAAGAGAATGAAATGCTTTTTGTGGATGTTTTAAATGTCAGGAGAGTGAGTATTTTTAAAGGATTCATCAGAGGTGATGATCATTACCAGCAGGTGGCAAACTTCCACCATTAAACATCCAGTCAAGAAGACCCACCCTGAAACCTGCAGTGACATCAGTGTTTTAAATAACCCAGGGTACCTATTGAGTTTCCAGATACATTTGACTCCAGCGTCTGACAAATAAATGGACTAAGAAATGGATCCAGTTTGCCTCCGTAATGCGACAAAGCTGTGGTCAAGAGGATCCCACAGAGGACTGTGCAGCATTTATTGTGACTTTGTCGGGGCTCACTGCTACCTATAGTAGTGGAGTCACATCAGTGTTATGCCTGGCAGTGATTTTGCTTGGTGTGTCTGAGTGGAAAGCAGGAGGGCGCCTCACAGTCTGAGTGACATGTTCCCTCTCCTTCTCTCTCTCCCCGTCACCCCGACTGTAGGCATGCTGCAGTGAAACACAGAGAGAGGAGTAAGGAGAGGGAGAGGATGTGCTTTGAAGCCTGACAAGGTATGAATGGGAAGGTGGCGAGAAAAGAGGAAGAAAAGACGATAAATTAAGAGTAATAGAAAGGAAGAGGAGGGGGACAGAGTGTGATAAAGACATGGGGAAGATGATGAGGGGACAGAGGGAAAAGAGTGGGGATGGTAATTGATTGTCTCGTTTCTCCACATGCACCTGTCACCGAGCTAATTGGAGTGGCGAAGACAAAGAGGAGAGAGGTGTCAGTCACATCAGAGCCTTTCAGGAGGGCAGTTCGAGTCAAGCTCTGATGAGACGAGCCTTTCTCCTCCTCCCCCTCCTCCTCCTTCCTCTCTGCTATGCAACAGTGCTGTGAGCCAGGAAAATGAAGCTTTATCCCTTAACCAAAGCTTTAACCAAATCAAAGACCTGCATTGTTGTTTTTCACCCAAAATGTTGTGTCATCCTTTAAATGTGGTATAAAAACAGAGCAGAAAAAAATGTTTTCAGACATCAATTTGCATAAATTTTGGTCACACATCCAAGGCTGAAAATCAAGTTGAGGATCTGATGTGTTTACCTGATGCTGTGTGCCACAGAGAACTGTTGCGGGTGATTATGGTGGAGCGCATCATTATGGTTGTTGCCATGGGGGCTTAATTCCAAGATAAGGATGCTTGACTAAATAACTCACCTGTGACAGGAAACAAACAAGTAGGATTTCAAGAGGATGTGGCCTTTTTCTTTTTTTTTTGAAATCCACATCTCCCCAAACAGCTTTGCTACCATCAAACTCTGAACAACATATATGTGTGCATGTCTCTGTCCCAAAAGAGTTTCTCATCAATATGCTAATACACTTACAAGTGCATCTATTACCACTCGGATGTCTCAGGTCTTATATATTTACACACCAGCCTGTCTGCAGCAGAGCTATATAGAATTGAAACAAAATCCATTGTTGCTGCATGACTGGTTGCTACGCCTGGTGTTGTCACACAGATAGGTATTCAGTGTCACTACCTGTGTTAAAACTTGATGTTGTCACTCAGCAAATCATGCACAGAATGGGCCTCATTCTCCATTCTGTGCGCCTATTTACAGGTTTGGTGGAGTGCGCTCTTCATCAATATTCATACGCAGCAGAGTGCACAGGCCCAGCTGCTGTTCTCACCAGTATATGGTCAGTCACCGGTAGGATCGGTGAGATTCCGTGAGGTCAAACTCAGTCAACAAAATAATTATTTCATCCTCATTATTTCGGAGTACCTTGTCTAGTAGAGTCACAGTAGGGTTGGTTCCCAATGCAATAAATCACTGTCTTGTTCAGCATATCAAAGACTTTTATGTTTCAAGCTGTGGAGGAAATAAGTAAAGTAGAAAATAAAGTGGACTGCTCCTAAAAACTTAAATAAATAAACTATTCAGATGGTGATTTATGGCTGTGGCTGTTCCCTTTTTGGGGGGAGAAGGAGGGGAGGAAGGAAAAATGTTCCTAACTGCTTGTCAGGGTAGAAAAATTGGTTTGTTTTTCTCTCTCTCTGCTTTAAATATTAATTTCCTGTTGTTAATTCTTACATTTAAGAAGTGAATCAAAACTATATGTTGTTCTTTTCTCGTAAATCACTTTGTCAAAAGCCTGTTTGTAATCAGGTGGAACTGTCACATACATGCTGTCGTCAGTCAAGGATATTTCATGATTGTATGTAACACAGTCACCTCAATTATAATCTGTTTCTCAAACTGGAACCCCTGACCTTATGGGATTGATTTTCATGCTGCACTGCTCCCCCTTCATCGAGCAGAAGCCAATATCTGATGGATTGGACTGAAGATCAATGTGCGCTCCACAGTCTGATTAATCCATGGCCTCTCTGGAGTAATCACTGTCCCAAGCACAACAATGAGCCTGGCGAGACGCGGAGAGGATGTGTTAAGCCGATGCTGAGAGATGAATGAACTGACTCCTTTGAATGGGGGGAATATGCTAAAATATGTGCGGCAGAAAGAGCACAGAGTCATGTGTGCAAAAGCAACAAAAGCGATACCTGAGCCTATTCAGTGGCTGTTGCCGCGGGACACTTGATAATCAACCTAATAAATAGGCACCTGTGGCGGGCCTTGGCGTTAACCCTGTCTAATTACCACACCGCACTTTGATGGAGTATCTGGGTAAAAAGCTCGGGGCAGGCCAGCTGGCATCGGGCTCCCCGGTTCAGTCTGCTGTGAAAGAGAAACCAAAGAGAGGCGTTGAGCTGTTGAGCTGTGACCTGGGACCCAGCTTAACGTAGCTCAGAGCCGCAGCAGAAATCGATGGCACTTTTTGGCAGGCGTGCTCCTGCTGATTTTGGTGACCACCACTGGCAAGGTGCACAGCTGCTGCTGCTGTCCTGCCAGGTTAGTTGGGCAGAGAGTGTCTGGTGTTGTGACATAAAAGTAGAGGGAGAAAGGTAAACTAAATCAGAAAATCAGACAACACAGTGTGGGTTGATAGACATATGGCTGGAGTCAGCTGCTTTGTTTTGTCCTCTGGGCATGTGATGGGTCCTCTGTTACAGTTTGTGACAGCGATGAATGGAGACAGCCTTGCTCCTCCTGATGCTGGATTTGTTCGAGAGACGAAATTGATTGGTTATTTATCATCCTTAATACATGGCTGCCATGATTTACACACACATAAGGAGAAGAGTGATTCAACAAGAACACAACACAGTAGAATACATCTTTATTTTAACCATTAAAGGAATAGTTTGACGATCATTTGCTTTCCTGCGGAGGCTTAGATAAGACGATCAGTGCCACTCTCATGTTTGTTTGGTAAATATGTACAGTGTCTTGCAAAAGTATTCACCCCTCGTTGACAAACTGCAATTTAAGGGGATTTTATTTGGATTTATGTGGAAGTGAAATGGAAAAAAGAAGCTTTAAAAATTTTAAGAAATAAAAAACTGAAAAATGTGTGTGCTCATGTGTTCACTTCCCTTACTATAAGGCCTCTACATGAGGTCGGATGCTGCCAATTATCTTCAGGTGTCACATAATTAGTTAAATAGAATCCACCTGTGTGCAATCTAAGTGTCACATGACCTCAGTATATATACATCTGTTCTAAAATGGCCAACAGTCTGCAACACCGCCAAGCAACCAAGGAGGTCTCTGAACAGGTCAGGGACAAAGTTCTTGGGAAGTACAGGTCAGGGGTGAGTTACAAAAAAAAAAAAAGTGAAATTTCAAACAATCCTGGGAGCACCATTAAATCCATTTTTACAAAACAGAAAAACAAATCTGGCACCACAACAAACCTGCCAAGAGAGGGCCGCCCACCAGAACTCACGAACCACGCAAGGAGAGCATTAATCAGAAGGCAACAAAGAGACCAAATAAGAAAACATGAATTTTGGAGTTATCCAAACAAGCACGTGGGAGACTCTTCAAACAAATACAAGAAGATACTCTGGTAAATTGGGACTAAATTTTAACCTTTTGGCCATCAAGGAAAACGTTATGTTCTCGGCACTCATAATTCCAGGAGGCGAGAACACCATCTCCACAGTGAAGTATGGTGGTGGCAGCACCACACTGTGGGGATTTGTTTCATTAGCAGGGACTTGTCAGAATATAGGGAATGATGGATGGTGCTAAACGCATGAAAATCCTTGAGGAAATCCTGTTTCAATTTCCCAGAGGTTTGAGAGTGGGATGGAGGTTCACCCTCCAGCAGGACAACATACGAGCGGTTTAAGGGGGAACATTTAAATCTCTTGGAATAGCCTCGTCAAAGATCAGACCTTAATCCAGCTGGGAATCTGTGGTAGGACTTAAAGATTGCTATACACCAGCAGAACCCATCCAACATGAAGGAGGTGGAGCAGTTTTGCCTCGGAGCATGGGCAAAAGTCCCAGTGACTACATGTGCTTCTTCAAAATGGTAGGCATGTTGTGTAAATCAAGTGAAGCAAATCCCCCCCAAAAATCCATTTTAATTCCAGTAAAGCAACAAAAAAAGAAAAATACCAAGGGATGTGAACACTTTCGCACGGCACTATAGCTGGAGTGAGTAGTAGTGGTGGTTAGATTAGCATAAAGACTGTGAGCAGGCGGCAGTGATGCGCCCCCAGAAATATTTGATAGGGGTGGCCAGATGGGCCACTGACAATCTTGGGATGGCACACCAAAACCATAAACAACCATAACTGATTTTGAGGAATTTGCTTATGCTGTTGGAGTATATAGGCTAGTTGAAAACTATACTCATATGGAGAGTTAAGTCATATTTTGGTTTCTCATTTTACAGTTAAAATCACTAATTATCTGATGTGCATAGACTAATACCAGTACATTCGACATTTTCAATTCCACAGCAATCCTGTTTTAGTGTGTTATGTATCTATAGATGTTCGGTGATTCATTGTTCTTCAGATAGGCTGGTTGTCCTTTCCCTTAAAAAGAAAAAAAATGCAGCTTTAATTTGAAGAACATGAGTGTAAGGAACAAAACATTTACTGTGAGCGAGCTTTCTTCAGTTTAGAAGAGACTCATATTTACCCATAGAACCCATTTTTATTCAGATATCGTTACGTAAGAGTTCAAAGGACCCTGCTGAAAATGGCCATGGAAGTTGTTCCTTTAGCCAGTTTTAGCCATTGGAGCTTCTTCCAGCCTCTTTCCCATCAAGCTATGCTGACATGTTGGCCAGTGGATGCCGTAAACCCATCTCAGACCAAAGATTCATGATGAGATGAAACCATTTTCGAACTCTGCAGAGAAAAGCTGCAGCGGTGTGAACTGGCCGGTCTGAACTCGAGTCAAGACGGCTGATGGTGTCACCTGCAACGGCTCCTTTTAGAACCACACCTATTATCCTCGACTAACTAATTGGCGCTGCTTACTTATATTATTGTGGCGTATTGATTGTGAATACAGTCCATCTGATGCTCCCTTTGTTTCTGTTTTTCACCATTTCATCACTACAAATGCAACTGTAGTCAGTATCTCACTATCACTATCCTCATTCATATTTTAAGAAGCTACAAATTATATTCAGACACAAAATAAGCCTGAAAAGCTGGAAAACAGAAGAGAAGTACAGAGTGTTGTTGCATAGAGATGATACACCATCTCATCTAGCTGCATTGGCGTAAATCAGCAGGGTTTTAGAGTGTTGGAGAACAGCGCATTGCAAGTAGTTGCCTGTTTCAACTCGTCTCGTCACAAATCTTTGGTCTGAACTGAGCTTTAGGATGTCTGGTTTTACAAGATACGACTACCTTCGCACTAAGTTGAAAAGCGCACCACAGTATCTTAAAGACAATTTAAGACCTTCAATTATTGGGGGTGAATAGCGATTGTATCGGGGGGCCATAGCCCCTTCTGGCCCCTCCTTGGGGGCGCCTCTGGCAGGGAGTCACAGCTAGCGTGGCTCTGTCCAAAGGTAATGTTTAAAGCTGTCCTATTACACGTTATATTTTGTCTGTTTTTGTTTCCTATCTTTGTGATGAGCTAACTATCTGCTGGCTCCAGCTACATATTTACGGTGCAGACACAAGAGTGGTATCAGTTTGTTCT
The DNA here is from genome assembly GCF_006386435.1 of Epinephelus moara. Taxonomy (NCBI): domain Eukaryota; kingdom Metazoa; phylum Chordata; class Actinopteri; order Perciformes; family Serranidae; genus Epinephelus; species Epinephelus moara. The sequence continues at coordinate 19,851,818 of NC_065507.1, read as the reverse complement.
AGCTTTTTGCCTCTAATGGACAGGATAGTCTGAGAATGAAAGGGGGAGAGGGAGGGGAGGACATGCAGCTAGGGCCGTAGGTTGGAGTCAAATCCGTGGCCTTTTGTGCCAAGGACATAGCCCATTGTGCATGAAGCGCCTGTGCTACCAGGTGAGCTACTGGGCCTGAAGAGTGGAATGAATTCCAATGAACCCTGTTCAATGAATGGGTGATTAACCTACGCTGTGTTGCTCTTCAAGCCTTACCCCTAGCTCCTCCTCTCTTGTGCCATTGGCTGGGGACCAGTAGCCAATCAGACCATCTGGGGTATATAAAGGCTGAGGAGCTGCTTTTTTGGTTCTCTGTTTGCTGCCCTGATATGCTTTGCTGGTGTGTTCGTGAGCCACTTTGTATAGATAATCCAGAGCTCTTTGTGACTTTATGTCAGATTGTTGAAGTACCGTTACTTGTTGAGCCAATCTTGCTGTTAGACATACCTTTGTCAAACTACAGTGGCCTGTAAAACAAGCCATGTTGTTGTTGAATTTATCTTTGTGAGGCCTCTGTCACCTGTTGAGCTTCATCTGTCCTCATTCACAACCCTTAAGTTCACTGCCAGGAGGCTCCTTTTCTCCTGTTTTTCCATGTTTGGTTAGGAAGTTAGCCACAGGATTGTACTTTTTCCTTTTTTTTCTCTATGTATTTAGGGCTATTTTGTTTGTTATTTTAGCCAGGGCCCTCCCTGATGTTTTTATGCTTCCATAACAAACACTAAAAGGGTTAAACTGCACTACCTGACTCCTCATTTTCCTCATCTCTCCTTATGTTGCTTCCTTCACCCCTAGACCACCTTGGGGGACATAACAAACACTCAGACAGAAAATGAAATGGAAAAATGTCAAGCTACTCCATTATAATGTGAATCTGAAAAAATAATAAAATAATTGCACGGATGTTTTAGCTTCTTGAGAGACAGAAAAACATATACTATAAAGAGTTGCCAATGGTTCCCTGTATAACCACCAAGAATGGAGGCACACACATATCCTAATACAGTTTTAAACAGCTCACACTGGATTTAAAAACACACCTGATGAAGCTGAAGACAATATTGTTATTGTATAAATCTGACGGTGTTGAATGCAGTGCGTGGCATCCTCTCTCTTTTTTAAAATTCCTCCTCATACAATCATAGTCCTGAGTCACTGAGTGTGAGTCATCCAGGAATCATGAGCCGTCACTTCTTGCATAGTGCGTACATAGCTTTCTTAATTGCGTGATCCTTCTTGGTGAGCATGTACAGTACAGACAGTCTTTTGCAGTGTTCTTTAAAGCCCACATCCATAATTACAACATGCTGTCCTCTTATGAGTCACTGATGCCCCACCGCTGGCTCGGTTTATGTTTTAAGCATGAGCATGAATTATACATGAGCTTTGAAGCTGAACAGGTTTGTTTTACATTGACAGTATTTGTAAACAGTGAATTTAAAAGAAGGGAAGCTTCAATCTTGAGATGTAAGAGAGCAAAATGTATTTCTTACAGGGTCACGTGAAGCTCTTCAAAGGACCACAATCTAATATCTGAGGCGTCCACCGAGCTTCATCTGACCACAATCTAATCCCACATTTCTCTTATTCTCTTCTGCTCTGATTGCATTTGAGCTTTCAAAAACTGTGAACACTGCTCACTCTTAGTGTTACAAAATTGAAGAGAGATTTAGAAGTTATACAAGATTGATTTCATTTCATGCCAGGATATGAGGGCCTGGTGCAGCTGAGCCGTTGCAGCAGTGTGCCTGGTGTCCAGTGAGGTGTCGGGAGGGAGGACTGGCATCACCTCACTCAGCTTCCACTGCTCCAGCTGCATCTCAATATTAGATAAGGAACGCCTGTCTGAAAGTCCTGAATGGATGCTGAGAGACCAAGCTAGGGTCAGGTGATTTAATCTACCTGACATGCTCCTGCAGAGTGCTGATCAATAATGCTCCAATGCTAATGTCAACATCAGGAAGGAATGAATCCACTTGAAGAAGAAGAAGAAAAAGATAAGAGTGAGCAAAGACAGAAAGGGAATAACAACAAAGCCTGACTGGAATCGAAAATGACTCTTCTGTTTGGCCGTCTGTTGCTATTCCCTTCACAGGCTGGAGGCACTAAACCAGTCGTTTGGAACATCCAAGAGCGTCTCCTGCCGTCCGCTCTAACTCATCTGACAGCATCCTGCTGGCTTATGAAGAGGGCACGGATTCAGTGGACGCTAATAATCCTTGGTAAGGCCTGAAGGTGAGCCGTCTCTCAAGACCTAGTGGAGCAGAAGTTCACCCAGGGGTTATGCGGAGAATGACTCCAGTCAAGGGCCTCGCTAATCCCGCTAAACTGGTTCGCAAGGGCACTATATGGCAGAGGGGCGGAAGTAAGGGAAGGGCACCTATTAAGTGGTGGCCCACAGAGAGGCTTCTACACTCCTGAATTAACATCTTCACCTTGACAGATTGAATAAAAGGGGCTCCCGCCTCTCAAAACAGCTTTTACAGCATATGGGCTTCTGTCAAGTGTTAAGGCATTTTGACCTATTGAAATAATACCCTTCGCTTCATTTTCTTCTTTTCAGGCAGGAGCACCTGTTCTCGAGAGACAGCTTATTTAGGTAATAGCTGATCTGAAATGGTCTTTCATTTCCCCCTGTTTATAGAGGTCATGCACTGACAGTCCCAATGTGCCAGTGGCTATGATGTAGTCGCCCGATTATAAAAAAAATACACTCTGCCAATGTTAAGTCAATTCTAGAGGGATGGGAAATTGTGATCTGTGCTATTTAACCCTGAATAAAGTCAGGACTGGTGATTGACACCTGGACCAGATTACTCCTGAGTGGAGGGAAATGAAGATAAGAGGGGATGTTGTGTGTGCATGTGTGTGTGTGTGTGTGTGTGTGTGTGTCTGTTATCCTGCAGGTGAATCTCCCCAAATTCAAGTTGACTTTCTTCATTTGGGGTCAAAGATGCACGTTCTTGAGTCATTCTGTGGCAGATGATTTGCTCCTGAAAGGGCAGCTAAGGCAATGCGTGCGACGTCTTAGTGATAGGAAGTGGACAGGAACGTGCATGCTTCAATAGCTGCACTTTATTTTTTTTAACCAGAGCTCTGTATTTGATCTTGCTTATTCACGGCAACAATTCTGAGTTTTTGTGTTTATGTAGCAATTCAAGTATAGCCTCCTACTTGCCAGCCAGATGCCTCGCACGCAGTGATTTGAGTCCTTCCTCAAACTATTACTGTCACTTAAACGCTCCCACCTGTCCTCATTGCTCATTTCTCCTGTCTTGGAATGAGTAAGAGAAACACTTAACTGCCCATTCTCCTTAGCTGAGTGCAATATAGCTCTTCTGTGTGCCTGGGTAATGGTTTGCTACAAGTGACGAAATTGTCCAAACAAAGCACGTAACCCTGGGTTTCCCCATCAGGCACTCATCATGCTCAACAGCGGCTTTTCTACAAAGAGGCATATCCACTGTAGCACATGCATTTCAGATCCAGGCGGCATCTAATTGTATGATTCCTTTCAAAACTGTCACACACAATTATTGTCTGCATTGGCTTTGCTGTGACACCAACATGGAGAAGGAGTTCTTGCTGCTCCAGATTCATGTCACTCTGCTCTTCTTCACTGCTTTATTCCTTATTACCCACTCTCTCTCTCTTTCTCTCATCCATCATGTTGTGTCTTCCCATCTCTCTCTGGCCACTGGAAGAAAGCCAGAGCCATTAGCCCGCTGTCGGTCTGAGGGAGGACGGGGATCCATCCTGTTAGCTGATGCAAAATGAACAGCAGCACTTGGTCACACCATGCACAATACTGAGGGACCTTTGGGAATGGAAGGTGACGTGGTGGAAGCATGTTTGGTGTGCACACACAGGCGCCATGCCACACAACCTGACACATCGACACAGCAGCGCTGCACCGGTGCAGCAGTGGTCTGATTCATAGCTAATGAATATTTACCAGCCGGCCTTGCGGTGTCTGAAACTGCAACAGCTCACAGGGGAAACAGAGGTGTCGAACCACTCGTGGCTGAAAGTTGTAAATCAATCTCAAACACAAGCTGCTGTCAAGGTGAAGGGTTCACTCTCCATGCACGCCAGACATGCATCAATGCATACTGAGGGCTTTACATATATGTACATACAATTATGTGTGCGTCCATATGTGTGTGACATCGGATGCACATGCTGTCTTTCATCCCCCCTGACAAGGTGAAGTGTGATTGAAAGCTGATCTGCAATCTGTGCTGTACACTGCTGCGTGGCTTCATTATACATTATCGTTTGATCAGACACCAAGATTATAATATAATAAATAGGACAAATATGCTTCACTAATGTGCCGTTTCACACACCGACCCCCACAACCCTTCCGCAGCTGCAATGTAATCCCCTTGAAGTGGATGCTCAGTGTGCGTCATGAACCTATTTGTGAACACTGCACCTCAGAATTGACGTTTATTTGCATCAAAAAGCTACTTGGGAACTTTAGAAAGCACCAAAGGAAACATCTTCAAACAAGATAGCAGCATAAGACGTCAACCTTGCATTAAAGCCTCTGAAAACATGACTTCAAATGTGATGTATGTATATACAACCTGAAATATCCATCACTAAATGTGCCTTGGCAGTAGTTATAATATATATGTTGGGGGGACACATCCCTCCCATTAATTAATTATGCTCACCCCCTGGGACTTTGTTATCGTCTTGTTTGAGGACATTGAGACTTAATTCTTGTTTACAGTGTTTAGTTTTTATTATTTATCAGGTCCTACTGATCCCAAATAGCTAGGAGAAATTAAAAATGCATACCAAACAAAAGTTCAGATCTCTGGGGGGACATAAAAAGTCATAGTATATTATGTCATGAAAAAGTCATTATAGTATGTTGTAAAACATCATATCCTCATACAATGGTTTGTATAGGATATTCTAGGAATTAGCACCCCATGAATTACATTACATAGCTAGCACAGAGTTACACATATTGAATGTAAAGTACAGAGCTTGGGTTTAGGAAAAGAAACATGGTGATAATGTACCTTAACATAAGTTCACACTGTTCCAAACAGCAGTCTCTTGGGAAGTGTTTCATGACCCATCCACCACTCCAACCTGTGTCTTTAAGGGACCACTTCCTTATTTACTCCTGTCAGTGCACTGGTCACATGATTAAAGCCTTCCCAAATATGTGGGTGATACACAAACTACTGGCTCATGATAATACAATAACAAATGAAGAGCTCTGGCAAACCAAACAACAAGAACCACTTGAAGCACAAGTCAAACGCAGAAAATGGGGCTGGATTGGCCACACCTTGAGGAAACCCCCTTTCAACACGACCAGACAGTCCTTATCCTGGAACCAACAGGGGAAAAGAAAGCCTGGAAGACCAAAGAACACCTGGAGAAGGTCTGTCGAGGCAGAAATCAAGGAATCAAGAACATCCTGGAAGGAAGCAGAGAAGATCGCCCGACACTGAACCAGCTGGAGAAAGTTCGTGAATGACCTATGCTCCCCAAGGAGCAAAAGGGTTTAAATCACTGGCTCATGATTTTGTGGGATATGTACGATGTGTAAAGTGAACAAAACGACACGCAATCATCATAACTTTAAGAACTGATCAAAGATTATTGTTTCAAAATGCTCCAGTTTCCTTTTTTATTTCCTGTGGGCGATTCCCCATAAACCCGCTTCGAGGTAGATTGTAGACTGAAAATAGTTCCCCCCTTATTATGTTTTATTACCGATTGCTAATCAAAACCTCAGCTCGTGCTTCATCAGGACTGTGTAGGTGTGGTTTGATCATGTTTGCTTGACCCTGCCCTGGCACCATGAGCAAGCTGTCATTGGTTTGGTTTGAAATATTTCTAAATCCTGAACAGTGCCCAGAATTGTGTGTCACTGTTTTCAGATAAGTGCGAGGAGCCCGGAGGAGTTGAGAAACACAGAAAACCTTTCATGTATAACTGTAACTGTTATTGTGTGTCAGTGTATGACCTCATCACTTACTGTTAAAAAAGCTAATTAGGGGCCTTTAACTCTCACTATGAGACTGACAGAATAATTGGAGATTTACTCACGGTGATGAGCGATCTCTGATTTCGGTTCGCAAAGTTCAGTGCGGAGTTCACACCAGCCGTCTCACAGAAAAGGAACCTCTCAGGTTGACAAGTGAATAAGAGAGCCCATGCCAAAACAGCTGTCAATAGAAAAATGCTTTGAATGCTAATGAGGGAAATTGCTGACTCTCCATGTTCTGATTTGTCAGTGAATTTGATTCCCCGTTAGTGCACCTTGCCAGCTTCCTTCAATCAATAAGCCAGTAGGGATGCACCCACTCTCTGACTTCAGCATAAATGTGTCATCCATTGTGAGTTGCACCACGCACTCTTGTTCGCATCATAGTGAGGTGACTGTACCCTTGTCCTGCCATTTCAGCATCAGCAGCCTCATTCACATCCATCCCACCCACACATGGCTGCAGCTCATTGGGGATTTAAGACTTTGTCAATAATGCCTATTGCAGTGTCAGTGTGCTGCCTAATTACGTAATGGCTCTCACACAAATATGGTGTGTTTCAAGCCAGACGTGGTCATGCAAACATAAATCAAGGCGTACAGACTTCACCCGCACAACAACAGATGGCTGAGAGACAGAGGCAGACTCTCAGATGACATGGCTTGAGTGCAACATATTTATGTACACGTCTATTATTGTGTGGCTGATTTTTCCATCTTGCTCCAGCGACTTGTTCCACAGTTCAACTCCAACCCAATGCTACATGGCACTCAGTAGAGCATATACTGTGCTGTAACTGTGCCTCAGCAAATGCTATGCAGCTGTCAATGCCGCCAGTTCCACAAGTCAGATTTTCAGCCACAGTTAAGAGTTTTTTTTCCATGCCCCATTAACAACCTATTTCACATCAGGGGATGCGCGCCTCTATGACAGTGCCTGAAATGGGACATCAGATATGCCCGTTCATATTCTAGGAACTGTTAAACTGCAACTCTGCACAGCATATCAGTCCTTCAGTGGCTATTTGGGCAGCACTTTCACCACTGCACTGCACTTAGCCTTTTAAACACCGACAGTGCATTTATGTCTTCACTGTTAAAGTGTGTCAGTAATGTAGGAATTGTTTTCTCTCATATCTGTTGATGGTGTAAATATGCTCATAGGGTGCATAGATTATTGTGAGAAACCAGACTCCCAAAAGTAGCTTCAGAGTCAGTGAATTAACTGCTTTTTTCAATATTTATACTTTTAGTTTATCTATTAAATTCAAAGTGTTTGGATTGTTTACTTAATCAACAATTAAACTCTATTCAGACTTCAGCATTATACTTTTTTGCAAGTAAAATCTAATTCTATTGATAAAAAATTCATAGATAGTTTTTAGTAATTAAAAAATAGCATGACAGAACAATACAAAAAGTTTTAAAGTAAAAGGCAACTGACCCTTTGTTAAGTACAGCCCCTGGACACCAGACTGCTCAATCATAACGTAACATCGGGCCGGCTCAGACAAGGGTCCAACAACAACACAGCTGTGCTCCATTGACTCTAATGCAGTCGTTTCAGATTTCCTTCATTTTCAGGCTGGTTTTGTGGATTTGGAGCTAAATGTTGTGCCTGGGGCACGTCGTGTATTAATGATACTCGTTACCTGGAGAGGTTGGAAAAAGATATACGTTTCTTCCCTG